>NC_031976.2:1642985-1942985 GCF_001858045.2 Oreochromis niloticus | reverse complement strand
TCATTTTATCTTTTAATTAGCATTCATAACTATCTGCTGAAAATCAGTTTTTCATCAATTTCAAGACTGAGTACATGTGCTTACCATTACGGTTATTTTGTGATTCATCTCCTCTTCCACTCATTTTGACTACAAGGAACACAAAACAACAATGATCACAACCTCAACTCAGAATGTTCAGCGAATTTGCTTTTTTTGTGATAACTTTGGGCTGCGTCCACACGTACACGGCTATTTTTGAAAACGGAAATTTTCCTTTTTCGTTTAAAAAAAAAATCCCATCCACGTGTGCAGTTTTGAAAAAATATCTCCTTCCACATGTAAACGCTAAAAACAAAGTCAAACGCTGTCAAGAACATGCCAAATCCTAACCGTGTAGAAATGCTGGCCAATCAGAAGTCTAGAAGCCTGGGAGGAAAACCTCACAAAACCTTACGTACTTCTGAAAAGTTTTTGTCTTTCTCTGGAAAGGCAGCTCATTTTGTGTTACTTTCAAGTGCCTTCATCATTTCCAATGTTAATAACTAAAGACAGCATTTTGGCTGGAACAGACTCACAACTTTGGAATGGACAAAATGCATACAGCATACATAAATGTAATTTTTTTAAATTACATTTATTCCAAACCGACGTCAGGATTTGGGTTGTGAGAGCGTCTGTGTTGAATGTAGAAGCCACGTCTGATGCTCACTCTGATGCCTCTGTCTTTCTAACTGTGTGTATATGTAAGTGTGTAAAAACTGCAGATACTAAGATTAACAGCAACAGTATTTTGTCTACATCTGCCATTGTGGAAACTGATCTCACGTAAACAATAACGTGGCCACAGCGCACACTTTTGACATTGCCTGAGTAAATCTCTGTTTTCCTCGTCCACACCTAAACAAAAAAACCTAGTTTTCAAAAATCTCCACCCTGGCAGACTTTTTAAAAATCTCACCTTTCAGTGACTCAATATGCTGTTTAGGTGTGGACGAAAGGCCCAAATGCATAGAAAAAGCTGTGTTTTCAAAAATACCTGCGTACACGTGGACGTAGCCTCAGTTTCTCAAAAAATGCTCTCAGAAATTCTGTTTGTTTGAGACAAAAATTAAGTGTTCTCTATTTTCCTAAATGAACAAGATAATCTCAGAAATAATCATGTTAAAAAGAGCTTCTGTCACTCTAAGATATGATTAACAACATTTTCTACTTTATGTATAATTTGTCAAATATTACAACAGCTGACAAATAGTTAAGTCTTCATTTGTTTCCCTGAATAACAGATCCACATCATCCTCTCTATGATGGAAAATATAGTCTAGACTTGCACAATGTAAAGTACATAAATACTGTCCTGGCAGGCAGGAAAATCGGGCTTTATATTTAAGTAAATGATCTTAAGTTTATAAACTGAAATTTGAGCTTACTTTAGTTCTTGGTAAATTACAGAGCAGTTAATCCTCAGGGAAACGTAGAAATGTCACTAAATAGTCGTCTGCTTTCATACGCTTGCAGTGTCTCTTCAGTTTTGTGTTCATATGCTGATGTTTTCATTCAAAACATGTTTAAATGCTGTGATGTCATTTTAGCATCAAAGACTGCAGAATGTACAGAGATTCTTTTTACATCAACTTGTTTACTCAGATTTTCATATCTTTTATATGGAGACAGAAAAATACTCAAGACAGAAGTGAATCTAAAAAACTAAATCAGTCAGTGTGTCATTTTTTTATTTATTCTAATAGTTACTGTAAAGTTCTCCTCTAAGAGCTTCATCTTGGCCTTCATGCAGGATTAAGGCTCAATAATGAGCACACACACAAAATATAATACATTTCTTTATGATTGTTAGGCAAAAACAAAGAGAACCCAAAGTTATCAAAACATATATCCACTAATATGGTCTCATTCTTGCTCTGCTCCCTAATTTTCCCTGGAGGCATCACTATGGCAACAAAACAACAAGCATTAAATGACGTTTCAAACAACAACAACCAAGCTGTTTTCAGTGCTTAATATTTAACATGTCTTTGTTATAAACTTTGTTTGTACAAATGTGTGATGTTGATGTGCACAACCTGGGATTCTGGTGTGAGTGGCAAGATGAAACAATCCACTCCTGACGATTACAAGTCAGCCTTCTGAAAGTGGAAAATGCACATAGACACAACTTGGCACATATGAGACCGGTCTGATAAAAACTCGTGTTTTTGCAAAAGTGATAATGGAGAATTTATGTCCCGAATGGACTTCAGTGTAGCTTAGCAGATTCTCTCAATAACCTGTTGTGACAGGTGAGACCTGAGACTGGGACCTGCCCCTGGTAGGCGGGGCTGGGTTTTGTCCCTTTTATAAGCACAGGTGCAGGCAGGGATTCTCTCCAGCAAACCTGAAGCTGTGAGTACCTGGTCCAAGCTGTGCTATTTGGTACTTTGAACTGTTTTTATGAGAGGTATACCCCATTTGATTTCTTTGCCACCCTCATGCCACCCTAGGAAAATTTCTCTAGATCCGCCCCTGGTTACATCCTCCTGAGAATGAAGAAAAAGAGCCTCTCTCGAACTCACGTCACCTGACATCAGTCATTATTCACACATGGTTTAAAGCCAATCATCGGCACCAGCATTTCTGCACTCTCTCTCCGTCAGTCACTTCAATCGCTCACATTGAAGAATGCACCCACCTTCAAACAATAGTATTAATGTAATGTGAGCAGAACATAGAAAGTTGATGATAAAAGATAATAATAGTCCTAAAATAAACTTTGCAACTCGGAGGTGAGCATGTGAAGCACTGACTGATGACCGTGCCTAATACTGCTGACATGCATGTGGTAAACACAGAGAGTTACCTAGCCAACCAGAGCCTGGAATTTTCACTAGCAACCACTGCATCAAATTACACCCTAAATGCTTGTTTGTGGAGGCTATCGAAAGGCAAATACTGACAGAAACTGATGTAAATGTGGTACCATGAAAGGAGTATGTAACTGACAAAAGCTGTCCACCAGTCCTCCAAGCAATACTGGCACCCAAGTGAAACCAGTGCACAGCAAAAGTCACATCAAGCTCTATAACAGGAAGCATGTTCAACAAACTGAATTTAAAAATAAACTCAGCAGCTCTGATTATCCTGTTCCAGAACAGCTGATTAGTTAGTTCAGTCTATGCTCACCCTTAGTTAAGCACATCCACGAGTAGAGAAAGAAAACCATCATTAGCGGACCAAGGAATAAGAAAACGAGTCAGTGCTGATTATATTTATTTGAAAAAACAGAACGGAAGGAAAGACTAAATTTAATCAGCTTGTCCTATTTGTCATCATCATAGACTGAATAAAGTTTATATTTTTTAAATCTCAATGCTCATCAGTTAGCAAGCTTGAGCAGATGAAGCTGAATCCTAATTTAACATTTAATTTTAAATCTAATTACCTGAGAGGAGAAAATGTAAGAGAAAGTGAAGATCAAATCTGTTGAATGATCAAAAACAGCTTTACTGAAGCTGTGACAGTTACCCAGATAGCTCTGTGTGCATCGACCCTCAGCTCAGTTTTTACTAAGAAATGTCTTCTCCAGCAGTTTATGACTATTTTATTCTTAACTTTGTTCCTATTGTAAGTATTTACATTTTGATCTAAAAACATAACATAACTAAAAAATGCTTTCCAAGTCTTTAATGGATGTAAAGTTATCATAAAAGGCAAACCTGTTACAAATGTCTCTTATTTTGTAGAGCTGTTTATATGCCGATCAATTTGATGATCTGTTCTGTAGCTTAAATCATGCTCAGTGGGTCGACCCTGACCCACCTGAAGATATTTTCAGTGAAAAACATGTTGAGGTTCAGACTCTGAACCTCTTAAATGTTGGCTGACATCCTGTGGTGACTGACTGAACACATTTCAACATGAAATGTAATCAGATAAGGACCCGGCTGTCTCAAGCTGCTTTTAAAATGTCACTTTCAATACATTAGGTTCAGTTTTAGAGTCTTAAAGTCATTTGAGCCTCATCTGTACCCAAATGTTCACAATATTTCCAAGAACAGTGACAGACGTTTTTCTGATTAAATCCAGACACATGATTTGTGATTGATCAGTATGTAACATACAGTATATGTTTGCAGAACCAGTGAACTGACTGCTGCATTAATCTCCACAGCCTCAGAGTTAGAAAGGTGGAGACTACACAGATTTTATGTCACATAATCGCTGTCTCCATCCATAAATACTGACAACTGAATGAATGTAAAAGTCTTCATCTGAAGTACACAAAATAGCAAACTTAAAAAACAAACAAACACGTATATCCGTTTTTGTAAAAACTCAAACTCCTTTATGTACTTTGACATGACTTAGTGAGGATTATCGGCAAGGAAATCAATCTGGCTGTCAGTCATCCTGTTCAAGTGCAGCAAAAGGGGAGGAGTCAGAGAGTTTGTCAAAGAAAACCAGCCAGTGAGCAGGTTTAGTTCACACAAATCTGTTACTCCAGTAATTGAATCAGAGTTCAAGTTAACCCAGAGGGCCTCATTTTAGAGTTATCGGCCAAGCCTAGTTCCTGGAGTAAGGCCCTGCTGTCTGAGAGGTGACACACATATTTTTCAGGAGAATACCACAGTAACTTTTGGTATTTAAACTGTTTTCCTATAATGTGTCAAACTCCTGTCATGTATGCAGTAAGAATATTTGAAGTGGCCAAAACTGACTGTATTGATTATAATGTAGCTACAGTAAGTCTGAACACAAGCAGGTGATCTGAAAGATACTAGCAAAAGAAGGTCATCACATATTTTATATGTAACTTCTTCATAAATACAGCCTATTTACCAACACTAGCAAATATATCATTACACACAGGACTGAAGTGTCCATAGTCTGGTCGGACATTTATGTCATAAGTAGGTAAAGGGACCAAAAAGCTCCAGAGGAAGGTCTTATTTATTTTACTGGTGATTAGATAACAGCCCAATGTCCAAAAGCCAGTGAAGAGAACAACCACAGAGTCACGCTGCTAAGCACTGTTGCTGCACAGCAAGAAGGTCCTGAGTTCAGTTCCACCGCTGTGTGGAGTTTGCATGCTCTCTGTGTTTGTGTGGGTTCTTCTGGGTACTCCAGCTTCCTCCCACAGTCCAAAGACATGCAGTTAACTGGTTGTCTGTCTCTGTGTGTTAGACTGGCGACCTGTCCACAGTGTACCTACTACTTAGCCTGACCTGTCTCCCCAATGTAAAGTTTGTATATTGTATGTATGGTTGACTAGGTCTGTCATCTCAGGTGCAGGCAGCTGCAACCGACAACAACCGTGTTTTCCATCTGGGAGACACAGTGAAGGGTTTATCTTAGTTTGATGCTGCATTTCAGTTAGTGGGGTTTGGAATCTTGTCAAAATTGTTGGAAATATTAAGAAAAAAAATCCCACCAGATTTTGATCCACGATGGAATACCAACTGGAAAGCTTGTGATTTGCAGCAGCTTCATTTTCCAGCATGATTGTGATGGGAGCACACTGCCAATGCAGCAAAAGCACACATGACTTAAGGTTACTATTGCAGTGACTTCAGATTTTATGTGTTATGTTATGATAAATAGAATTACTCAGAGCTACTTAATGGTCAGAGGAGGTAAATCCAGTATTTTTTTCCATTTATTTATTTGATAAGCATTCTAATCTCTCAGTAAAGGTAAAACAGGATGACTCAACTGTCCCATCAGTCTACTGCCTGCCAGTGTTCCTACATGCACCAGAACCATTCATACCCAACCTGTTTTGGCCAGTTCCTCATAAAAGTATGCTTCCCACTGGACTGACTGGATTGCTCTTAACTCCAACAAGACCACACCACACTGTCCAATGGACAGGCGTGCACGTCATGGAGGTCTGGTGCGATACAGATATGATCCATGTGAGCCTGAACTGCTTCCAACTGCCCATTTGGACCATTCCAACCGCATTTTGACTGGGGTCATGTGAAGCCAGTAGGATCACCACCCATTTTCTCTCTTTCCACTATGGACTAAAGGAGTGCGATGCATATATAAGGTCAGGGCAATACTGAATGACTATTGTATGCTTATTAACCTTTACTGCTGAATTCCATTTGTGCAGTATCTCCAAAATTTGAAAGATTTTGAAGGTCTTGAATAATCAGGCCCCATCTGATCTTAATGACCTTATACTACTGTATCACCCCATTGGAGCACTTCGCTCTCAGGCTATGGGCTTACTGGTGGCTCCTAGAGTACTTAAAAGTAGAAATAGAGCCTTCATCTTCCAGGCCCCTCTTCTGTGGAACCAAAACATATACTTAGGGCAGGTGACCCTTAATCCTCCTTTAGTTATAGTGCCGTATGTCTAGCTTGAATAAGTACAATCCCAGTTATTTGATGCTGCTTTTTTAGCCTCTGGCTCTCTTTCATGGTGTATCTTTGTCCTGCCTCCCTCCCTTCACCCCCAACCGGTCATGGGAGAAGGCAGCCCCTCCCTGAGCCTGCTGCCAAAGTGCGTGCTGAAATGGGGTCATCTAATTGTTGGGGTTTTATGATTTTTTTGTATTTTGTAGGGTCTTTATCTACAACATGTTGTGATTTAGCACTATATAAATAATTCAATTGCTGCTACCATATACTGAAAACCAGGCCTGCACCATGATCCCACCTCAAACCTCAGTGTTGGTTGGTGATTTGTGCTTCCTGCAGTTTCTAAAAATAGGTTGGGAGGCAGAGCCTTCAGCTATCAGGCCATTCATCTACGAAACCAGCTCCCAGTTTGGAACTGGAAGACGGACACCCTCTCTACTTTGAAGATTCAGCTTAAGACTTTCCTTTGTCTGAACTATCAGCTGATCAGCTGATTTGGAACTGTTGTAGCAGTTTTCTTCCTGAATTTCCCACCATCAGATCAAAAACATGGCAGGTCTGAGGTAATGAGCGCACCCAAACACATAGATCTTCCAAATAAAGACAGTGAGTTTATTTACAGTGAGAAATATGGAACACTAATGTGACACTGTGGCTCCCATGGGGATTTCCCAAATATCCCACACAGTGCTTGTGTCTGTGGCGTGAGTCCAGGAAGAGCAACTCCCAATCTGTACAGTGACAGAGTGAACTCAACGATCCGGCGTCGATTGAAGCTCAGCCACATAGTTAAATAGGAAAGCCGCCACTGAAGGTAATCAGCTTCAGCTGGCGACTGCTGATGAGCAGCAAGTGTGGCTGACTCCAGTACGGGAACATTTCCCGGTCAGATGATGCTCGGAAACCAGACACACTTATGTCCAAACACCTATACACATAAACAGAAGCTGAAGCTGGGCACAAGTGGGGCTTTACAGAGAGGACTGTAAAGCACTGACATAAAAAGCAGTTTCTGACTAGCAGCCACTCTTCTCAGGACTTTATTGCACTTGGATTACATGACTGTAATCATGTAATCGGGTTTTTCTTCTTTTCTTTTTTGCAGTGCAAGGTTTCAGTCGAAGGCTCACATGGAGCCCCCGATATTTAAATGTAAAAGCCGAACCAGAGCTAGAGCTGAAGCAGTCATTCCAGTAGAGAAACAGGCCTGAGCCAAATTCAGAACTAGTTTTAAAAGAAGTTAAAAAGATGAGCAGAGAAAAACATGAGTGTCCTGTTAAAC
Source organism: Oreochromis niloticus (assembly GCF_001858045.2). Classification (NCBI taxonomy): domain Eukaryota; kingdom Metazoa; phylum Chordata; class Actinopteri; order Cichliformes; family Cichlidae; genus Oreochromis; species Oreochromis niloticus. The sequence continues at coordinate 1,935,361 of NC_031976.2, read as the reverse complement.
CGCTCCTGCTTTAGAGTTTGTCTCATTGTTGCACCTGTTGTTAATTTCATTAACAGCAAAGCAGCTGAAACTATTTAACACTCACCTCTACACAGATGTTTATCTGATTGATGCTACACTGATTAAAATGTGTTCTTTTCATTTTTTAACAGTGTAATTGGTCGTCTGTGAGTTTGTACATACACACATAAAGCAGAGTGACTCAAATCAATTTATTATGAAAAATGAGAGAAAAGTCCACAGACCTTGGTCTTTACATACAATTGCAGTAATACGATCAAATTCTGATTCTAGTATTTGATCTTAGCCATGACTGAATGCTGTAATCGAGTTTGGTGATTCCATTCACTAACATATTTCACTGAGATCAACTTTTACGTGGGTAGATGATTTTTTTGAATCCACAGCACAGATTCCACCTCGCTTCAGCAGGTTTGCACTGTTTGTGTACCAGAGGGCAGTTTCTCAGCATCTTTTTCAGTCAGCTGTCGTCCCGTCTCACTGCACACGTCTAAGAGTTCTTTTGCGGTACCTTGATGGTCACCTGAAAGCACGAGCAGGGTTTCAGCATGTAAGAAATGTCTAATGTACACTGCATCACAGGGTACGTCACATATTTACATTTATTCATTCATTTATTGTCATTATTTTACTAAAACGCTACAATAAAGTACTGTGATGCCCTTGGTGATAAAGAAAACAAAAGATAAATAAATACATAAATAAGATTTTAAAAAAGGGCAAAAAAATCAAAAACATAAAGGCAGAAGTCTCGAGAGTACAGCGACTGGATGTTTCAGTTTCCTGAGGAAGAAGAGGCTTTGTGGAGGCCTGGGAATTTGATGTTATCCCCTCACTGCCCTCGGATGAGGAGAGGTGGGTGCTCTGGCCTCCTGGAGTCGGCTGTGACCTCCTTGGTCTTGCTGATGTTAAGCAGCAGATTGTTCAACAAACAGGGAGAGGTGCTGGATCTCCTCTCATTGTTTGGTATAAAATCCACTACGTTTGTGTCGTCTGCAAATATCAGAGTCGTGTTTGAGGAGCGCATCGCTGCACTAAGTGTTTTCAAAAAGTCCCATCCATACTGTGACCTAATATTATATATAATATTAAAGGATGACTCTGTTATCTCATGTTTTTGTACATGGTGCAGAAACATTATTCCCAGTTATCAAATCTTTGACACAAATATTAGTAACTCAGGCTGATTGAACACAATAAAATTATTCTTTATGGGTTTGACAACAATCTGTTTTATATAACTTAAATCCTTTCTAACATACTGCATAATAACAACTAATAATAACTGAGCCTAATTAAACGCTCAGCTGATATTACGACCCTGATTAGAAGACCGAGTTTAAGATATCCAAGGCCAAGCCTTTCCTCTGTAATCACAGACGGCTGAACGATCGATCGTTTTCTGATCAAAACTGCGATTTCAGACAGATCGATCATGTGACGGCCAAAGCTGCAGTTTTTTGCAGCGCTCCTGACTGACCCAGGATCTGTAGTGTTATTTATTTAGCAGAACCAAAAGACAGTTAGGAGGTGCCATAACACACTGTGACATGGTGTCTGCTAACAGGGTCACCAAATATGATTTTTTTTAGTATTTTACTTAACTGTAACTTCACATTATAAAGGATTTTTTGCGCTACTTTTTTAGGTTAAGACAGTCAAAAACGGCCCTTTTAGTTCTTCATTTGTAAGAACTGTTATTGGTCAAAAACTTTAAAGAATGTACATGCGTGTTTCTTATTAATAAATACATTTGAAACCACTTTAGTTTTCATCAATGTTACTGTACGCTGTGAATTTTGTGCTAAAGCTTTGAAGAAAATCATGAATTGAACCGAAATCGCAATATCTATTTCCTGAGACTCACACGCTCTCCCTCCTGTATCAGCCTCTAAGCCATAGCCCACTTTGATCTTAAACAGCTGGACATATTTAACCGTTTTTCTACATAATAAAGAAAAAACTGCTGCGAAAAAGAAAGAAATCTGTCAGCTTGACTCTTTGGACTTAATTGGAAGAACTAAATGTATAAAATACAAGTTACATATGCTGTAAGGTGCATGTATAGAAGTAGTTCTGTTAGCTCATTGCTCAGACTGCCCATTTTTTGGCTGTTGTAGTTTGTTGTAGTCATAAAGAACAGATTTCTATAGTAGTTGCAGAGGTTTTATTGGAGACATAATTAAGCATTTTGCAAGTTGAATTTTTTGGTACTAAATAGCAGAAATTTGGCTTTTTTGTCATTTTTGGGGGGAAAAACTGCAGCTGACAGCACTGTACACAACGGTAGACTGGTGTGTAATAAGCAAACCACCAAGGCAGAAAACAGATTTTTGATGGGAACCTGGTCTCGAAGCACACTGACAGATAGAGCTGTGCGATTTTATCGTGGTGGCATCCAAAGTAAGAGGGAATTCAATGTTTTTCAGACGTGTAGTGTTGTGGTCTTCTTTTGCTGCTGTTTCAGTGAATTTTGGTTGGAGGGTGACGATGTGAGATGTCGGCTTCCTGCACCCAGTGGGCTTGTCCTGTACGTGGGATCCACGCTTTGTGTTTACATGTTTTTTGCTCTTTAATCGTTTGCCGTTTTGGCTTTTTGTTGGTCGTTGAAATGGTTTGACGAGCTTTTAGCTGAGACTCTGACGTTTCTGTGGATACCACACGTCTATATTTAACAGATCTGGCAGGACATCACGATAAACTAGAGGGACATTTTTATACCGTAGTTATAAATAACATTCTCTCTATTTATAAACCATATTTATTATAGTATGATGCAACCAACATTCCTACCTCTGGTCTCTACCTCTTACTCAGTGTGCACTACCACTGATTACACGGCACCTTATACTGCACTGATAACTTGCTAATTACATCACACCTGCATCCTTTATATTGCACCTTACAGCAGGTATAACTTGTTTACAACTGCATATATCTGTGTGTCTTTTATTCCTTTTATCTTCTGCCTCTCACCCCTGGTCCTGGGGGCACTGAGGTTCAAATAATTGACATGCATTGTGGGAGATGTAGTTTACGGTCACTGTGTGCTTTTAAGCAGCATACAGTAAACTTATTTTAAGATAATCTTGCACAATCACTCGCAGGTCACATAAAATGATGTGGCGGGCCACATTTGGCTGGCAGGCCTTGAGTTTGACACATGTGCTCTAAGGCTCAGAATAAAGGCAAAAGCTAATGATAACCTCACCTACGATTCCCAGCTTAAAGATATGAGATTTTGGGCAAGCATACATGCCGACACGGAGCCACCTGTTCAAAGCCTGTAAGCACCAAATGGCAGCAGTGTTTACCGTTTTAACTTCTGTGTAGTTGTCCAAGCCGTACTGGCCCAGCTCTCTGCCGACACCTGAAGCCTTGTAGCCTCCAAACGGAGCCTGAGCCCCAAACACATCGTAGCAATTAATCCTGCAAAAGAACAGACACAGGAACAAACACTGATGTTAAAGATAGACTGAATGAATATTGAGCTACAGCAACATATTGTGGACATCCAAACAGTGATGACGCATTGCTGTGTGATGTCCTTCAGCAGCTGGATTTGTAGATGTTTGGAAAATAAAGCGCAGCTACACAGATAACTGAAAAACCTGGCCTCATTAGGAGAGTCAGTATTCCCCCTCATATTTCAGGACAGAGAGTTCGAGAGTCCATCCAAGAGGTGAGAAATGAAAAGCCGTACTCTGACAGGCTCTCAGTGCACACACTCAAACACACAACTTTTCCCTCCTCTGTGAAGGTTTGCACATTAGTGATCCTATTAATCTCTCCTTACCAGACTGTGCCAGCACGAAGTCCACTGGACACATAGTTGGCTTTATCGATGTCCTTAGTAAACACGGCGGCTGCAAGCCCATACTTTGTGTCATTGGCTCTTGTCACTACCTCCTCGAGGGTCTTAAACTTCAAGATTTGCATCACTGGACCAAAAATCTGCAAGTCAAAACAAGAGAGACACGAAAGCAAAAAAGTAATTTAGAAACATCAACAGTAAGAAATTACCAGGTGTGTGCGTGTGTTCAGTATCTGAAAGGAAACACTAACAAAGATGGATCCATGACTGAGCTAATTGCACGATGTAAAAGCCCCAGGAAGGCAACTTTTACGCTCTCAGCAGCCACGTCTGGAGCTTTGCAATGGTACCACACTTTAATCCTGTGAGCACTCGACAATGATCCTCAGATGTTTGTGAAGCCAGACTGCACCAGTGGCAACAGACTGACACCTGAATTCAATCCAATTCAATTAGAGTCTATTTATGTAAATAATCCAGTCAGATCACAACAACAGTCGCCTCAAGGTGCTTTATATTGTAAGGTAGACCCTACAATGATACAAAGATAACAGAGAAATCTCAGATGACCCCCTATGAGCAAGCACTTTGGCAACAGTGGGAAGGAAAAACTCCCTTTTAACAGGAAGAAACCTCCGACAGAACCAGGGTCAGGGAGGGGCGGGGCCATCTGCTGTGATTGGTTGGGGTGAGAGAAGGAAGACAGGATAAAGACATGCTGTGGAAGAGAGACAGACGTGAATAATAACAAAGGATTAAATCCAAAGTGGCGTATAAACACATGCTGAGTGAAAAAGAAACACTCGGTGCATCATGGGAAATTCGCAGCAGCCTAAGCCCTGTTGCAAATTAAGTGGTGTGGGTCAGTGTGTTTGTCCTCACAGTGTAGGTCTACATGATTTTGTCTGGACTACTAGAGTACACTGATATAAAACAGTTACAATGGTTATTTACAGAACTATCCTACCTCCTCTCTGGCAATGGTCATGTTGTCCTGGACATCTCCAAACACAGTAGGCTGGATGAAGTATCCTCTGTCTGCAGCTATTCCTCCTCCACACATCAGCTTGGCTCCTTCTCTCTTGCCACTGCTGATGTACCCCAGAATCTTGTTGAATTGCTCCTGATCTATCTGGAGAGTTTATTGGAAGAAAGGGCATCGATTGTTTGTGACGGTGCAAAGTACTCGACTCTGAGAGCAACACAGAGTATGTGTACCTGAGGTCCCTGCTCTGTCTTTAGGTCAAAAGGATCTCCTACAACTCGTTTCTTGGCTCGCTCCACACTGCGCTCCACAAACTCATCGTAGACATCAGCTTGGACATACGTTCGAGAGCCAGCACAGCAACACTGGCCTTGGTTGAAAAACAGAGCAAAGTGGGACTGCTCCACAGCGTACTCCACTGAATCAGGGAAGAAACAGAAAAACTTTACATTCACTGGAGACAATCTTAAAACAGAAGCAACACTAAGATTCTTAGACTGTCCAGCTGTAACAATATAGCAATCACTGCCACAAAGCAGGAGAAGACTTTTATGTATCCAACTGCTCAGTCCTAATAAGGCCTGAACAAAGTTTACACAAAGATGGGAAAAGTGTCAACAATAGGATTCAGATTTCTAAACATACTATATACAGTGTGTACTGCAAAGTAAGTCAGAGGACGTACTGTCAGCATCAGACAGGATGATGTTGGGGCTCTTTCCTCCCAGCTCCAAAGTGACTTTCTTCAGGTTGCTGCTGCCTGAAGCCTGTTGGATTAGATGACCCACCTGACAGACAGAAGGCAGAGACAGTGATACCTTTGCTTTTTGATGATTGCTATTCAACACTGCTACTTATGATGTTAGCATTAAAATTCACCAGGCATCCATCCACAGTATGGATGCATGTCTTTGCACATAAAGCAGGTAATGTATTGTGTAGGCTGCTTTGAATTAGCGTGGAGTATATGTACGATGACAATAAAGGACTATTCTATTCTAGAATATCACAGAAACATCTAAACAATACTTTAAATAATGACCAAATGAAACAGTTTCGTTTTCCTGTGTATCCAAGTCCAGCTTTGTATTTCTGGCACTCCATCAACAAAGCTGTGTCTGAGTGAAGTCCTGCCTATGAGTCTGCATTTTTGTTCCTCATCCTGCCTGCTTCACATCGCCACATGACATCCTGGTGCTATCCCTCTTCAGGCCATCAACTCAAGTACCTCCCTTGGTAGGTAATACAGCCAGTCACCAACAGCTCAGTGCCCTTGTTGCATATCTGGTCAGTGATCGATTACTAGGGGTGGGTTTTGATTATCGATTTATCGATTAAAATCGATTCTGGCTTGGATAACGTGATATCGACTCATTAAAATCCTGAATCGATCTTTTAATATAAATTTATTTTGCCCGAAACGCCAGAATCTCAGGTGAAACCTCACAAAATTTCAACAACCACCAAACAGCTAAAACAGTAAATGAGAGCAGGAACACGGATTCTGCACAAAGACGTAAACACACAGCACGGACCCGCCGACGCATCAGAATCAGTGAGCTGTCGCCTTTCTCACCCCACGGCACGGACACGGTCGGGGCTGAAAGCCGACAGCTCGCTGATTCTGATGTTTCGGCGGGTCCGCGCTTTGTGTTCACGCCCTTTTTGCGCTGATTCTGAAGCTGCAGGCTTTTATCTCTCTCTGTACTTCAAGAACAGTTTCCTGTCTAAAAATCTGTTTTCTGCATTATTCGCTTGCTTGTTACGCACAGGTCTACCGTTGTTTGCAGCGCTGTCGGCCGCTGTTTTTTTCCTTTTACTTACTTCCGAAAACAAAGCCTCATTTCTGCTGTTCAATGTAAACCTTTTCAAATTATGCAAAATTGCAAAACGCTCAGCTGTGTCTCTAATAAAACCTCTGTAACTTTGCTCTGCTTCACTTCAGCAGCATCAGGTAACGTTCATATGTTGATTAATGGTTTTCTTTCGTTTTTGATCTACTGCAGAATATTTTTATAAAATCCCAGGCCAGGAAAACCACCATGTTTTTCTGTGTTTTATCCTCAGCTACTTTGACACAAAGGCATCTGCTGTGATGCTTATACCTTTGATAAAGTCTCACAAGTGTCAGATTTCTTTTTATAGATATGAAAATATGGAAATGTACTGATGCATGATCTGAATTATAATATTTCTGACTGTCTGAGGCAAAATTTCCCCAATTCAAATTGAATCAAATCGTGGATCGAATCGATTCTAGAAATCAGTGACGATACCCAGCCCTACTGCTTACCACTCACTCTGGCTCTGTCTGCTAATTCTGAAGCCACTAAAACTCATCACAGAGTCGGTAATGATGTTTGTCAGCCATGTCTCTGTCAAGCATAACAGGCTGCTCTCCCAATACAATTTCTGGCTCCTGACGAGAGGCTCTACCTCCTCTAAAATGCTAGTTAGCAGAGAATATTTCCCATGGAATACAGATACAGCTACTTAGAACTGCTGCTACCAGCTGTGAGCTTTGAGTAAATCCATATTTGCTAGTAGTAAACCCTCTTTATTTGAAAAAACGATTATTAAGATTATTATTATTATTATTATATTATAAGATTATTCAAAATATAAGTTTGATTAAAATATTGAATGAAAAATGCAGTTTGAGTAGTGAAAATGATTCTGTTATGCAGATTTTGTGTGCACAGACATGATCCAGCTTTGTCTGTGTGTGGCTGTATGAATGTGAAGAACAAGAAATGTGTGGCCAACCCAACATTATGCATAATCCTGAATGAGAGAAACAATACAATAACCTCAGTTTGATCTGAATTAAGAAGCAGAAAGTTAGCGGCCATCCAGGTCTTTATGTCTTTAAGACATTCCTGCAGTTTAACTAATTGGTCTGTGATACCTGGCTTCATGGACAGATAGAGCTGGGTGTCATCTGCATAGCAGTGAAAATGTATGCTATGTCTTCTAATGATGCTGCCTAAGGGAAGCATGTATAATGTAAACAGAATTGGTCCTAGCACTGAACCCTGTGGAACACCATAATTGACTTTAGTGTGTGAAGAGGACTCTCCATTTACATGTACAAACTGGAGTCTATTAGATAGATATGATACAAACCACTGCAGCACAGTACCTGTAACACCTACAGCATGTTCTAATCGCTCTAATAGGATATTATGATCAACAGTATCGAACGCTGCACTGAGGTCTAGCAGGACAAGCACAGAGATGAGTCCACTGTCAGAGGCCATAAGAAGATCATTTGTAACCTTCACTAAAGCTGTTTCTGTGCTGTGATGAGCTCTGAAACCTGACTGAAACTCTTCAAATAAGCCATTCCTCTGCAGATGATCTGTTAGCTGTTTGACAACTACTCTTTCAAGGATGTTTGATATGAAAGGAAGGTTGGAGATTGGCCTATAATTAGCTAAGACTGCGGTCCCCAACCTTTTTTGCCTCACGGACCGGTTTGTGCCCGACAATATTTTCATGGACCGGCCTTTAAGGTGTCGTGGATAAATACAACAAAATAAAACTAGTACCGGTACCGAAAAAAAGAAGATTTATTCATAACACACGTGAAAAGACCCAGGAAAACAAAATAACGCTAAAAACCGATAAAAACCCTGAAAACCATACATTTCACACCAGAGTCTCAACTCTCGCGGCCCGGTACCAAATGACTCATGGACCAGTACCGGTCCATGGCCCGGGGGTTGGGGACTGCTGAGCTAAGACAGCTGGGTCTAGAGATGCTTTTTAAGTAAAGGTTTAACTACAGCCAGCTTGAAGGCCTGTGGTACATAGCCGATTATTAGAGATAGGTTGATCATATTTAAGATTGAAGCATTAATTAATGGCAGGACTTCTTTGAGCAGTTTTGTAGGAATGGGGTCTAAAAGACACGTTTAATTAATTATTGAAGTTAACTCAGAAAGATCAATTGGAGAAAAAGAGTCTAACTTAACATCAATGGTACTAAAAGTAGCTGTAGATAATATTACATCTGTGGGATGATTATTGATAATTTTTTCTCTAATGATAAACATTTTATTTGTGAAGAAGTTCATGAAGTCATTACTAGTTAACGTTAAAGGGATGGTTGGCTCAGTAGAGCTCTGACTGTTTGTCAGCCTGGCTACAGTGCTGAAGAGAAACCTGGGGTTGTTCTTATTTTCTTCAATCAGTGACGAATAGTAAGATGTTCTGGCTTTGCGGAGGGCTTTCTTATAAAGCAGCAAACTATTTCTCCAGGCTAAATGATGATCCTCTAAATTTGTGACATGCCATTTCCTCTCCAGCTTACGAGTTATCTGCTTTAGGCTACGTGTTTGAGAATTATACCACGCAGTCAGGTACTTCTGATTTGAGGCCTTAGTTTTCACAGGAGCTACAGTATCCAGAGTCGTACGTAGTGAGGAGGTAAAATTATCAACAAGATAATCGACCTCTGTTGGAGTAGCGTTCAGATAGCTGCTCTGCTCTATGTTGGTACAGAGCATTGAAGATGATAACAGTGGGTGGATTATATTCTTAAACTTAGTTACAGCACTTTCAGAAAGACATCTACTGTGATAAAGTCTACTCTCCACTAGAGCTGGGCGATAAAACGATAACGATATGTATTGCGAAATAACTTTTTCTCAATAGAAAAATTAAACTATTGCGATAGGCCTCATCTCTCTTGTCCTCTTAAAAAAAGAAAAAGAACAGCCAATCCAAATTAAGTAGCGCAGAGCCGAACCAATCACAGCCGCAGCGTCACGTCACGTGACTTGTTACGTACAGCACAAGCGCCAAGGTGCACTTGTGTATTTGTTTTTGCAGCCGTGCAGCCCGGGTAATGAAGGAAAGGAGTTTGCCGACTAGAGAAAAATCAACCGAGAGCGTGAGCGAAGGTTACCGAAGAAAGAACAGATGATGGTTCCAATGCCGGAGAGCTTGTCGAACGGAAGGGCCATAGAAGTTCCGTAGTGTGAAGGTATTTCGGCTATTTCAAGTCTGACAAAAAACAGAGTAGCGCGCACTGTAAATTGTGCCGAAAGCAAGTCTGGAAATACAATAAAGCGGTGCATGCTCAATCTCTGACTGAAAGCGCTAATTTGTCATTCGGCTTTTGTCAGACTAAAGTAACTGTTAAAACTGTTTGAAAAGCTAAGCTATACAACAAGGAGAGATTAAGAATTAACTTTTAGTTCTCAGTTTATTTGATATTGACAAAAGTTAGTCAATTTTGTCTGTTCTTCTGTAAAACGACCTAAGATTTATTTTTAGAATTAATATTTTGTTTCTAAGTGGAATTGACAATTTAGTCTGTTTGTTTTTTCTGTTTTGAAACTTAAACGCTTTAGCGGCTGCCTTTTGTGTAGTTTGCAATATTTGCCTTTATTTATCTGAAACTGAAGTCTCATGTTCCTTAAGTACATCTGCCCTGTTGAACTTATTATGGGAAATAAATATTTTAATTAAAACAAGCTGCTAATTATTTCACATTTTAATTGTGAGCAACAGCACATTTAAATCTTACAAATATAGTTATTTGGCTTATATCGTGATATATATCGTTATCGCCTGAAATGAAAAAAACATATCGTGATATGAAAAAATCTTATATCGCCCAGCTCTACTCTCCACTGCTGTGTAATCAATTATTGTAAATGTAACTGTTATCAGGAAATGATCAGACAGCAGAGGGTTTTCAGGAAACACTGTTAAATGTTCAGTTTCTATGCCATATGTTAAAACAAGATCTAGAGTGTGATTAAAGTGGTGGGTGGGTTCTTTTACATTTTGAGAGAAGCCAGTTGAGTCTAATAACAGATTAAATGCCATGTTGAGGCTGTCATTTTTAGCATCTACATGGATGTTAAAATCACCCACACTAATTATTTTATCTGAGCTGAGCACTAAATCAGATAAAAAGTCTGAGAAATCAGAGAGAAACTCTGCGTAAGGCCCAGGTGGACGATAGATGATAACAAGTAAGACTGGTTTCTGAGTTTTACAGCTGGGGTGGACGAGGCTAAGCATCAGGCTTTCAAATGAATTAAAAGTCTGTCTGGGTCTTTGGTTGATTAATAGGCTGGTGTGAAAAATTGCTGCCACACCGCCCCCTCGGCCTGTGCTTCGGGATTTCTGGTAGTTAGAATGACTCGGGGGTGTTGATTCATTTAAACTAACATACTCATCCTGCTGCAACCAGGTTTCTGTAAGGCAGAGTAAATCGATTTGTTGATCAATTATTAAGTCATGTACTAACAGAGACTTGGAGGAGAGAGACCTAATATTTAATAATCCACATTTCACTGTTTTACTCTTTGGTTCAGATGTGTAGGGGAGCTGCTGGAACAGGTGTGGCTGGTAAAGCTACTGCAGAATTAGGTGAGTCCCCTCACCCATCAGCTCCATGTAAACTCTGCATTGCCTGCTGGGTAATACTCAAAGGGATCAGGATCAGAGATCAGAGCACCACCAGATCAACACAGCACAGAATCAGAACGCTTCCCAGAGGAAATGATGAATTTTGAATCAGAGTTTTCTGTAAATAGTTTTAAATAGTTGCACAAACATTGCCTGAGGCATTAGCTGCATTTTGTGTAAATAGTTGTATATAAGTTTGTTGCTTATACATAGGTATATTCTGACTTTTTAGATCATTCCATCAAGTGGAAGTGACTTCTCCACATTTTTAAGTTATACTTTATTATAAATTCAACATGATATCCCAAAGTCTGTAGATGTCTTAACACCAGCTTCAGTAATGTATTCCAGACCGCATACTTTTGGGATTGGGATTTCAACAGTAATAAAAATAATAGTAATAGCTGTAATAGTTTCAATGTGATGCAAATGATGGTGAACGACAAGCAAAAGCAAAAATTCCTCATTTTAACATTGTCATAAAGTTCAGCGAAACACAAAGAAGAGGAATAATTTTATAATAATGTTCTGTAAATACTTTGTGTCAGTGATTCCTCCACAGAAGAACATGTACTGTGTTAAAATCACAACCAGGCATAGACACAATATTTGAGTTTATTTGTCATTTGTCTTATTTATCAGTGTTTATTACACTGTGACAAAAGAATCCACATTTGACAGTCAGGCCTCATTATGATTATTATTAAATGGTAAATGGCCTGTATTTGTATAGCACTTTACTAGTCCCTAAGGACCCCAAAGCGCTTTACACATCCAGTCATCCACCCATTCACACACTGGTGATGGCAGCTACATTTCAGCCACAGCCACCCTGGGGCGCACTGACAGAGGCGAGGCTGCCGGACACTGGCGCCACCGGGCCCTCTGACCACCACCAGTAGGTAACGGGTGAAGTGTCTTGCCCAAGGACACAACGACTGAGACTGTCCAAGCCGGGGCTCGAACCGGCAACCTTCTGATTACAAGACGAACTGCCAACTCTTGAGCCACAATCGCCCCTTGATGATGATGATGATGATGATGATATTATTATTAGTATTATTATTATTATCATCATTATTATTATCATCAGTAGTAGTAGTACACACAATGGCCCTGGGGTGCCTCTGTCAGTGCGCCCCAGGGCAGCTGTGGCTACAATGTAGCTGCCATCACCAGTGTGTGATTGGGTGGATGACTGAATGTGTAAAGCGCTTTGGGGTCCTTAGGGACTAGTAAAGCGCTATACAAATACAGGCCATTTACCATTTAGTAGTAGTAGTGTTGTTTGACATTTTTCAGAGTGTGGAAGGAGAGTCAAAAACAAATATTATCCACAAATTATTAGTAAAACTATCATTAAGACATCTACATAATGTAATTTACTAATCATGTTATTAATGTGTTTATTTATTTATTCATCAGCAGTCTTAAGAAAGAAAGGCTTCAGGCCACTACAACGGGCAATTTTACGACATAGTTTCCCATAAATTTTGCCTGGTTTCTACATTCAGGCCTAGGAGCGGTCATATGATGATGATGATGTTTAACCACATTTCCGACTAAAAATAGAGGAGCAATAGAAATGTATCTACGAGCAGCGTGTGAATATAAAGTATGACAACATTAAGCCCAAGCAGACTCGTGACACAACAGCAGCAGTGATGATGTTGTTACAGTTTAGAGTCTGCACGGCAAAGAGCAAAGAGCTGGAGCTGTTACCGACACATTGACCTCAGGGAGAGACAAAGAACATGTTTTTCCCAGTAAAAACTTTACTGTTGGGGGTGGAGCAGACCAAAGGTCAAGGCTTTTGTAAGATATACAAATAAAAGGGTTTTTTACAGACCAATAAAAATGTACACGAACTAGTAGAACTGTGAGGCGCTGACAGATGTGACAGATGCTCATTTAAACCATTAAACATTGTAATGTCTGAAATGGAAACCCAGGAGCAGCTTGGTTTCAAAGACCTGCGTTTTTTTTCCTCTTTTGAATATTTTATTATTGCTCATTAAAAAAAATTCTTCATCAATAATTGCTGCCCTAGTGTTAATCTCAATCCCACGTTGCTTCATTCTCGAGTTCTCTCATCCACAGATGTGGGTGTCCACACCACGTGCCCGCTCGCAGCATCCCATCAGCCTTTTACAGCTGTAGTCTGTGGTTTGCATGGTTCCTCATTAAGACCAGTTTAAATGGGCTGATTCTCCCTACCTGTCATCAAATGGAGTGTTTGCACCTGTAACTAACTGACTACTGCAGTGTGTTTTTGCAGGACATGTGTCTGCGGTTGCATTCTCCCTTTCAGGGGACAAAACTTTGAGGCTGAATGCTGTCTGATCAGGTAATGCAGAAAGTGTGCTGCGTGTGATCACTGCTGCTACGACTGCTAATTCATTTGAAAAATGAGTGTAAATGACGAGGATTACCAATAGTTGTACACACAATGGCAAAGCTTCGGTTTCCTCTCCTACAGCAGCTTTTGACCTTATTTTCATCATTTTATATCACCTGAAATGTTTAGAACAGAGCTCCACGTGTTCCTGGCATTTACACACATGTTCATTATTATGCAGTCTGAATGCTCTCTGCCTGATCTGTCCATTTACAGTCCATCTAAAATGCACCTCTCTCTGACAGGACCCAGCAAATATTTCATTTTTAGTGTTTGTATAAGAACAATGGAATAATTGTTTTATGCTTTAATGTTTCACAAACTAAAAGTGAATCTTGCACTCTAGAAGACTCATGTCTTCTAATTATGTATATCAGTGTTTTATAGAGAGGTTCAGCATTATGATTCTGTGGTGCACTCATTTAAACCTCTCCTTTTTATGTTGCTGCAGAAACAAACTAAACTAAAAGCCGGCCTGCAGCACATTGTTGGGTCACTTTCTGCTCCATGTCATGTTTGGCTTCAATCACATAGCTCGACAGCTGGTGCAGAATAAGAGGGTTTGAATTTTTTGACTTGTTTTTAGTTTTCTGGCCCCTCATGCCAATAATTCCCTCCATCCATCTTCTTCCGCTTATCTGGGGCTGGGTCGTGGGGGCAGCAGCCTAAGGAAGGAAACCCGGACCCCTCTCTCCCCGGCTCCACCTTATTCAGGGGATCACCAAGGCCTTCCCAGGCCAGCTGAGAGATATAATCCTAGGTCTGCCCCGGGCCCTCCTCCCGGTGGGACATGCCCAGAACACCTCACTCAGGAGGCATCTTTATCAGATGCCTGAATAACCTCAACTGGCTCCTTTCGATGTGGAGGAGCAGCAGCTCTACTCTGAACTCCTCCTGGATTGGCTGAACTCCTCACCCTATCTCTGAGGGAGAGGCCAGCCACCCTTCAGAGGAAGCTCATTTCTGCCACTCGTTCTTTTGGCCATGCCAGTAATTATTTATCAGTTTTAGCAAACATACAGCATGTTACTGTCCAACCAACAACTCATGGCACAAAAGGCATTAACTGTCATACCTCTGTGGATCCAGTAAAAGCCACCTTGTCGACATCCATGTGCCTTGCAATGGCAGCACCAGCTGTTGGTCCCATCCCAGGCAGGATGTTCACAACACCTTCAGGAAAACCCACCTGGAAACAGAACCAAAGCTTAGTAAAACCTGGCTTTTTTTGTGCATACAGTCACATGAAAAATACATTACTCTCTCTTTCAATTCTAAAATTTAACACATCAGGACATTTATTTAAATCATGTAGTCCTTACCAGGTCCTCTACGATTTAAATACAACTTCAGATGAATAACAATACACAATGTGTTAAATCATGTCATTATTTATCTCCCAAAACTGAAACCAAAATGCAGCAGCAGTATGTAGAAACCTTGGTGTTTTCCTGGACAGCTCTTTCAAACTCGAGAAACAGATCTCCTCTGTGGTAAAAAAACTGTTTCTACCAGCTGCGTCAGATATCTAAAGCAAAGCCGTACCTCCCTTTGAAGGACCGTGAGAAGCTTATTCACGCTCTTATCACTTCCAAATTAGACTACTGTAATTCCCTCTACTCGGGCCTCCCATCTTCCTCTCTTCACCGGCTCCAGTTAGATCAAAACGCAGCTGCGTGTCTCTTAACTGGTACTAGAAATGATGCCCACATCACACCAGTTTTAGCCAACCTACATTGGCTCCCTGTTGAATATCGTATCAATTTCAAAATTCTTTTGCTTACCTTTAAAATTTTAAACAATTTGGCTCCCAGCTACCTATGCGAACTCCTCCATTTGTATATCCCTAATAAGGCACTTAGATCTTCCAATCAAATGCTCCTGACACAACCGAGGTCTCGTCTGAAGTCCAGAGGTTATCGGGCCTTTGCTGTCGTAGCTCCCAGACTCTGGAATAACCTCCCTCCTTATATTCGTTCCTCCGAGTCCATCCAGTCTTTTAAATTGCGCCTTAAAACGTATTATTTTAGTCTGGCTTTTGATTCAAACTAGTTTGTTATTTTGTGGCTAGTTATGTTGGTTTTTTTACCCATATTGTTCATATTGTTTCCTGCCCTCCTTTTAACTGTTTCTTTTTTATTCTGTCTTACGCTATTGCTCTGACCGACTGTGAAGTACTTTGGGCAACTTTGTTGTATTATTATGTGCTATAGAAATACATTTTGATTCGATTTGAACTTCAAGGCAACAGCCAGGGGGCAGAGGGCTTCAGGTTCAGCGAGCTCAGGATCCTATCTCTGCTTTTTGCTTATGATGCGCTTCCTTTGGTTTCATCAAGCTACAGCACACAGCTTGCAGTGGGGTTGTTTGCAGCGCTGCATCTCTGTGCTGGCTTTGGAGCACCTGCTGTCCCCCAGAGGAGGTGGCTGGGCGACGAGGTCTATGTTGCAGTGTTCCCGGGCCCAGACCAGGTTAAGACGCACACAAATATTTATGGATATTTTGAGGACCTCTTTTGATTTTACAACAACACATTCCTCTACATTATGTAACAAGATTTCACAATTTAAGTTCATAACAAAGAAAAAGACTGAAATACTGACATCGACGTTCCTCTGTACGACATTTCTGATGACTAATACTTTGCGATTACAAACTGAAACATACCTCTTTGATTAGGCTGGCTACATAAAGCGCAGTGAGCGGCGTCTGCTCTGCGACCTTCATCACCACAGTGTTACCAGTTGCTAGTGCAGGACCAAGTTTCCACGCCTGCATCAGCAGAGGGAAGTTCCACTGCAGGAGGAAAGGAGACAATCCTAAGTAAAGATAAGGTGACACTTCACCTATAAAATATCCACATCCTGCTTCTATTAACGCTTCTGTGACAAAGGAAATCATCCATACCGTTTCTACTACTATTATATGGACTTTGCAAGCTTTAAATGGCCATGAACCAGTGCAGTAACTGTTGTTTCAGTATTAATATCCAATAATGCTTTATATCTGTATAGCTATATCTGGCGTAGCGTGGTCTGTGACAGATGCAGGGGAGGGGTGGTACACTGGGTTCAGGCGGGAGTGCCGGGGGGGCTGGCAGGCCTCCCCTATTTCAGTAGCATGCTGGGACCTGGGAGAGAGAGGAGCTGGACTGTCTGCTGTCCAGACTGTCAGAATGACCAAACAGAGCCAAACAGCAGTCTGTGACCTAGCAGCAACTACAGCCTGGAAAGGGCAGATTATAAATAAAACATGGATCGGTGTGCATATATGTAGAGCTCAGCTGAGGATAAATTACAATCTACTTTGTGTCTTTCAATCACAGGATAACCAAGTGACATTTACTTTGTTACAATTCTGTAGCAAAAGCTGTTACAAACATACAATCATGTAAAAAAGTAGCACACCCTCTGCCAGCACTCAGATTGTTCTTATCAGGACGGAATACAAAAATGACCTGTTCCTTTTCAGGTTTTGAAACTCTTCATGTATGTTGGTGCACATCATTCTGCACAACACCCCCAAAATGTGACGAACCAAGTGCAGAAGCTGTTTTATCAGCAATAACTTAAAGTGATACAGAAAATTATTTCATCAGTATCTCACATCATTGGACTTTTCTTCAGGCAAGTCTTGAAGTTTTTTCAGATGCAACTTTTTAAACCTAAGACACGTTGCCATGGTAACCCTTCCAAACAGGTGATACTTGCTCCTTCGTCTCTTAATAATGCTGTCATTAACTTAGCGTTTCACAAGCCCGCTGAGACATTCATTTCATGCCGTACTGTATGTACACAGAGGTCACAGGTGATTCTGCAATCACGCCTTCACTCTGCAGGTGTAAAGAGAAGAAGTGAAGCATTTTTCTTCTTTAACTTTCTTCTTCCTGCCTACTTCCTTACCGGTATGATCTGCCCACAAACTCCAACGGGTTCATGTCTAGTGTAGCAGAAATAATCTCCATCGATGGGGATGGTCTTTCCCTCCCATTTGTCGGCCCAGCCTGCATAATATCTACACAATAAAAGTGGATTTACACACTGTGGGGTTGGGTAAGAAGGCAGCTGAATGCTTCAGTAAGAAATAACAAGGAAATGCTGTGACAAGACTGCACTTTGTAACATCATTTCAGAAATGTTCTGCTTCACTGAGGCCAGTGACGCTTTGAAATGCTCTAAAACTTTGTTGTGTATTTGTTACCTGAGACATTTCACCACTGTGGGCAGATCCACTGCATAGGCCACAGCATAGGGCTTCCCATTGTCAAGGGTCTCAAGCTCCTGTGGAAACAACACAACAGTTTCATGTGGTATAAAAAACATTGAAATAACAAAAGTACAACATCATGTGGCTCCATGTACTGCAAATGTCTTACTTAATAAAGGAACAATGACTAATGCTGTGTTTGCGCTATCTTTACAGGCTGCAGGGAGAGGCTGTAGATAACAGCAATGTTATCTAAGGTCCACAGTGAATCATCAAACCTTGATGAATGTGAGTAACTTTGGTTCCCTTGAACCAAACACAGCTGAAGTTCTGTCTAAACAAAAAAATGGAATCAAAACAACTAAACAGATCACAGTAAACGATAAAACAGTCCTGTGAAAAAGTCTAATTTCCCATGGGAACATGGGCTTTTCAAGGAAGTATTTCAGAAATGAGAGTGCACAGAAAAAATGACACTTTTTCATAACTGAAGTGAAAAATAAAGAACATAGACTTTGCTCTCGTGGCCAGATGGTTGGAGAGAAACTGTTGTCACACTGGCTTGTAGAATACTCGCCCAGTAATCCGATCATTTATTTCGATTAGTTTGGACAGGGTTGAGTCACAGCCATTCACAAACTTCATTCAGAACGACAGGTCTTTAAATCCTCTCATTATGATGCCTGACACTAACACAGCATAGCAGTGGATGTAATCAATGCAAGTGTGTGCTACGTTCGAAGTGACAGAAAAAGCAGTCCCAAGATCTGGAAGACGTCTAAAAGTTATTTCTGAAGATCAAGGTGCTACCAGCTCTTCTCACAAGAACATTGAAATTTTTATGATTGCAAATATAGGTAATGTATCAAAGAGGATTAAATGTCTGCTCGTGCGGTCGCCGGTTTAGCTCAGCGCGCTGAGCGGGCGGCCACATGCCATACGGCTGACGGCGGCCGGCCCACGGCCCCTTCTCGCTCTGCCCCCGCTTTCCTGTCCTTTCTTCACTGTGTCTATCAAATAAAGCTGAAAAATGCCAAAGGATATATTTAAAAAAGTCTGCTCAGAAAAAGCCAAATATTTCCATCAGATACTTTTTCACATGACTGTGGTAACGATGAACACAGAGAAGTAAAAGAAAAGCTGCTTTTAGAGTTTTAGCCATTAACAATCACTCACAGCGAGGTAGGCAGCATCTCTCTCTATAGCATCAGCCAGTCTGTTCAGCAGCAAGCCACGATGAGAGGCATCCATCCGTCGCCATGGCGATCCCAACCTGAAGGCATTACTTGCTGCTTTCACTGCCTTCTCCACATCTGCCTGGAAAGACAGCAGTGCAGGATTAGCTGAGCAGTTAGTTAGGAGGTGTTTATAAAGTAATACAGCATCAGACACTGGTTAGGGCTAAGAAAAGTCAAATGAAGGAATTCATGTGCATTCAAATTGTGGTCAATAACCAAAGACCTTCAATTAAGGTACAAAGTATAATTCACCAGTCCTCTTTTGATTGATCCGTCAATATTCATATGATACTGTAAATATCCATAACAAAAGAAAAAACATTTACAATCAAATAGAAAAGACAAAATTGAGACTAATACATATTCATATAGTGCCAAATCACAACAACAAAAGTCTCAGGACGCTTTATGTTGTAAAGTAAAGACCCCACAATAACACACAGAAACAACAACCATCAAACGACCCCCTTTGAGCAAACTTTTGGCAGAACCAGGCTCAGGGAGGGGCAGCCATGGGTGGGAGTGTGGGGAGTAAGACAGGACCAAGACCCACATCAGCTGATTCAGACTGCGTGTCAGAGGACAAAAATAGCGACGCAGTTTAGAGCAGGGATATGGACATTTACTTCTATTGCAGAAGAGGACGAGATAAACAGGTTCCAGGACAGAAACAACCACACTGTGCTGCCAACACAACTTCAGTTCTTTGCAAGCATCTGCTAAGACAGCATACTAACTCTAAGCTAGCCAAGAAGCCAGAGTCAAAGCTGCGTGAATGGCGACCAAAGCACCCTGACCCTCAACTTCAACAGGTAACAAGCAGATGAGCAGTTGGGCTGCAGCCTCCCATTCTACCTGATCACACTTCTACAGCAGAATCACCGTGGCGATCACTTTCTTGTGCTGGTTTTCATTCGTGCTTTATCCAATCAGTAACGATTTAATTAAATGAAGGCATGTTGTACATACCCCATTCATAGAGACAGACTGATCAAATTTAAGCAACATTAATTAACAGCAGCTTCTTTGAAGAAATGGGATCTAATAGACACGTTTGGAGGAAGTGATTATTGACGCTAACTCAGGAGGATCAATGAAAGAGAGACTCTATTTAAAGATCAATAGTATTGAAAGTAGCTGTAAGTAATGACATGTCTGTGAGATGGTTATGAATATTTTTTCTTCAATTGTTAAAATTGTATTTGTGAAGAAATTTGTGAAGTTGTTTCTAATTAAGATTAAATGAATACTCCGCTCACCACAGCTCGACTCTTACTCTGCCTGGATACAGTGCTGAAGACAAACCTGGGGTTACTCCTTTTTTTTCAATAAGTGGTGAATAGTAAGATGTCCTATATTTACAGAGGGCTTCTTTTTACAACAATAAACTCCGTTCCAGGCTAACTGATAATCTAAACGAGTGAGATGCCATTTCCTCTCAACCTTACAGGAAATTTGCTTTAAGGAGTGTTTTTGAGCAGGGAGTCAAGTACTTCTGATTTTAGGCTCTCTTTCCAGAGGACCATAGTATCCAAACAGGTATGCCGTGAGGATGTAACACTGTTAACCAGATAATCAACTTATTTGGAAGTAGATGATCAGACATAAGTTTTCAGGGAACCATGTCAAATGTACACATAAATGTAAAGTCATAAGCACACCCCATGACTCAGCAGCTTGTTTGTTTGTTCAGATGCAACTTTGCAAACCTCATCCATGCTGCCATGTTCTTTTTTTATCAGAGAAGAGGGTTTCTCCTGGAAAGCCTTCCAGACGAGCCCTTTTTCTAAATGCACTGCCATGAACTTTAATATTTAACATGCTAACTGACATCTGTAGAGACTGACATGTATTCTTGGGTTTCTTACAATTGGATCTGAGCAGTGGAGCTCTGGCAGAGATGTGACCACTTTCAGGGATTTTTATAAAGCTGCTGGGACAAATTATGGACCACAAGCCCCCAAAATTACTAGTTTCTCTTCATATCTTAACGTTTCCTTCATGGATACAGGATCCAAGTAGTACTACTCACTGTCCAGTACTGGCTGTCATAATGGAGTAATGTTTTATCCACCAGGGTAGCAACTAGGTCACATGACTGAAAACTATGAACACTGTATGATAAAATAAGTTTACATGGATGGGATGTGTTATTTCATAAGAACAAGAATAGAATTTTATTTTAAATTCAACAAAATCCTTAACCCTGAGTAGTGTACCAGTCTGCATGCATGTTAAAGAGGTGAAGGTGGCAAACAACGAGCCAGCACGGAAAACCATCCCCTCGCCAGACAACCAAGTGCTGTCACTGACTGCAGCCAGTGTGAGAAGGACTCTCGCTAGGGCCGACCCACACAAAGCTGCTGGACCGGACAATACACCTGGACGTGTGCTCAGAGTCTGTGCTGACCAGCTGACTGATGTCCTAGCAGACGTCTTTAACAAGATGTTAAACAAGATTCAGGCCAAAGAGTTCAATCTTTGTTTCATCAGACCGGAGATTTTTGTTTCTGTTGCGTGACTTTTACTGAGGAGTGGCTTCCATGTGGCTGGGGGAGTGCTGTAGAAATGGCTCTTTCTAGATGATTCACCTCTCTCCAGTTAGCAACACTGGTGCTCTGTCAGAGCGACCATCACATTCTTGGTCACCTCACTGACTGAGACACTTCTATTGTTCAGATTGGCTGGACGGTCAGGCCTAGGAAAGTCCAGCGTCCTGTGAACTCCAATCAAATCATTGTCGAAACATCTGACAGATGATCAGTGGAAACAGAAAGCACCTGAGCTCAAGCTTGAGTCTCGTGATAAAGGCCGTGAATACTTCTATTATATTTCTGTTTTTCATTTTAAATAAATGTGCAAGTATTTCAAGCAGACTTTTTGCACTCAGTGGAACAAGTGAAGCGCTGTGAATACTTTCTGGATTTCTGCATGTCTGTAAGCATGTACTGATTTTAATCACAGAAAAGCCTAAAAGTTTAAAAAATACAGACAAGTCATCAGCTACAAGTCACACGGCCTTCTGACACGCAACTGTAGCTATGCTTCAGACTATTATAATGTATGTTTTTTTAGTCATCTGCTTCAGTTAGGTCCTTTCTGCCTGGATCTGAGAGTTTGCTCTTCATCTGGTTGATCAGCAATCACTGCTGCTCCCAGTTACACATATCATTTTGGTTTTTACAAAGCTCCAATACATATGAACACACATAAACATGTACCTACAGTAAGCATATGGTAAATTCATTATGGTCTGTCCATCTGAGCCACCTGATCCAGCCAGCACTAACCAGCTGCTCAGTGTCACAGTTAAATTGCTGAGTACTGGTGATGGTACAGCCTGAGCCTGTAAGTCTGAGCTGAGGGTTGATGAACCCTGAAAGACGCTGTAAGTCAAAGGTTCATCACTTAAAAACAGCTGGGCAAAAAGGCAGCTGACTGCAACGGGTAACTTGTCTGTATTTTTAGTGTCCACTCACAAATGTATTCTACATTTGGTTACAAACAGACACATCACTTTGCTACAGTAACAGTCTCACAGGTTATGGGTTAGTAGAAGAATGTAGACTTTAGATGGTTAACAACCAAACTGCAGGACATGTTTGTGTTTTTACCTTTACAGACTCTTACCTCATCAGCTTCTGCAACCTGACAGATGACTTCACCACTTGCTGGATTTATCGTAGGAAACGTTTTCCCACTCACTGCATCCTGCCACTCATTGTTGATAAAGAGCTGAAACATTAAAAAGGTCAGTACATCATTACGAGTGCAGCGACTCTGATAAAATAAGGCACTCAATACCATTTCCTGTAATGACCGTAAAACACTGATTTCAAGACAGCCAATAGATTTTTTTAACGAAATAAAGACAAAAGTCTTGCAAACTTCTGTCAGACCTGAATATCTATTTGCATATGAAGTCAATGAAGACATTTTCCTTGTAGCAGAATAAGGAGGAACTTCCACTTCTGTGATTTTTAAAAATGAATTTTGTTTTCATGCTTGACTTTTTATTGTGTTCTTAAAGAGCTTACATAAAGTCAGAACTGTTATTTACTGGTGTCTAATAGAAACAGTGACACTGGAGGTTTGTATTTAGTGACCGTGTTAACAGACAGCACGTCCCTGGCAGTGTAGCGTTATCTCCCGATGTCTTCAGCTGCTCGTGTCATACAGAGCTGAACACAAATGCCTGCGGTGATTGTTCAAGCGTCGGTACGAGCTGGTTGTTTCCGCTGGATGTTGAAGCCTGTTTCTGGTGCACGTCTGCAGCCTCAAATCCGGAATACTCCCAAATTACCGACGTGCTGCTTTTCTTGGGGATCAAATCTCAAACTGCGCTTCTGGTTCCGTTGAACATGTAAACATTTCAAAGCGGCCGGTTAATCTTGATTGGTTAACGCGACCTCTCCAGTAGCTTCTGATTGGTGAGCTTGGCAGGACGATAGAGAGACAATGTGTGTGTAAAATAAATGAATGAACAACACTACAGAGGCTGGCCATCGCATGATCGCGTTGCCTGAAATCGCAATTTCGATCAGAAAACGATAACGACTAGGAGCAGGCATGTGAATAAAAAGTATGACAACATTAAGTTCAACAAACAGACTGATAACACAACAGCAGCATTGATGATGATGATGATGTCAGAGTTCATATGGATCCATTAGGAGCACGTGCTCCAATCCTCCGACGTTTGTTTGACACACAGAGAGAAAACAGACATTAAAATAAAATCCACAGAGAAATTTTAGTCTGACACCGTGTTCAAACCAGGCAGCTGCTCGCTGAAGGCTGACAGCAGCCGTCACTTTCTATCGCAGTGATACAGCAAGCAGGGGGGAGCCTACATGGGGGCATGGGGTGTCCTACACCACATTTATCAACTTTTGTAAAGTTGTGTTTTAGATTTCAAGAGAATTAAACTGAAATATTTTATTAATACTTTTTTAAAAAATAAATAAATAAAAGTGTTTTTTCTGCAGACCAATAAAAATGCATTTGGGCCAGTAAACCTCTGTGTAAAGCACTTTGAGTTTGTGTATTTGATTTGAAATTACTGTAATGGAGATTGTTTATTTGCATTCAAGAAAATTCTTCTTCATAAAATATTTAAAAAGTTCAGTTTTTTGTTTGTTTGTCTGGCAGTTGAACTATTAAAACATTGCAGTTTCTAAAATGGAAACCAATAGTTAGGAGCAGGCTTTTATTGTGAAAAACAGTGGAATATTTAGTATTGCTCATTACTAAGACAAAAGTGTTTCTTATCTGATTAATCGATGAAATATTTGATATAATACTTGTTTACTAAAATAATCGACAGCTGCAGCTGTGCTTTGTACTGAATCAGCCAATGACCCGTGTAACAGGCCTGAGCATTGTGTTTTAAGGCAAAAGACAAGTTACAAGTAATGTTACCTTACGGGCCTTAGTTGCCTACCTTTCCTGTTAATAAGAATATATCATTGATTTCATCTTCTTCTCTTTGGTTTAATTTAAAGGTTACAGGGACCATTCTGATACAAGAAACATGTCTGACCTCTGGATCATCAGAGAGAGTCTCAATGAGCACAAGGACAACATTTAAAGAGAGGACTCCTTTTGACTGTGAGCTCAGTCACAGTACACCACGCAGAAGGAGGTCTCAGTTTCTAAAGAGGATTTGAGGGAGAAGAGCTCAGCTGAGTGAAGAGGGAGTTTTCACAACAAGTTATTATCGCAAATTCTGGAGAAACGATAATCATAACAAATATGAGATGTCCCATACTGGCTGTTTCTGTCCTGCAGAGATTAAATCTTCATCAACGATCATGTTGTGAAATCCCACGGACTCAGAGTCAGCGTGGTGCAGCGCTCAGTTATATAAGCTCCAAGTGAAAGCTGAGTGTGACCTGTTGCTGCTTCACTGTTTGCTCTGTGAGCAGCT
The DNA here is from genome assembly GCF_001858045.2 of Oreochromis niloticus. Lineage (NCBI taxonomy): Eukaryota > Metazoa > Chordata > Actinopteri > Cichliformes > Cichlidae > Oreochromis > Oreochromis niloticus. Next base: position 1,910,341 of record NC_031976.2, on the reverse strand, counting down.
CGTCCCTCCGATCATAGCTCCGCATGCAGGCTGCCCTGGAAGCACAGCACGGCACAGCACAGCACGGCACGGCACAGTTTATACACTTTTATAGCGCTTTAATAGCGTTCCTGTCACACTGTGCGCGCACTTGTTGATTACGCAGTTGGCTAACATCCAACATCTCGTCAGCGCAGCAACAACCGCTGGAGCGACTCTACCTTGTTGTAGTGGACCTCCGGCTGGGTGCTGGGTGCTGGGATGGCGGCTGCAGAGTAGTGACAGACCGGCAGTCGTCTTAGTGTTGGAAGGCTCCGAGAAAGCACAGCGCGAAGCATGATTCCTGCTGCTGAACACCGAGACAGCGACCTGCAAACGAGTGTGTGCAAACACGGGAGATGTGGGTGGAGGTCGCAGCGGCGGGGGCTGAGCAGCACCACCAGGGCCGCCCACTTTCGTGACGCCCTGTCACGTGGAAACGGATTAAGACATACGAGGGTGGGAAAAGTGAAGGTAAAGCAAAAGAGCCTTCAGCCTGCTCTCTACCAGAAGACAGCCAGTTAGCGACTGCTGCAAAAAGACTTCCGGTCCTGTAGAAGTCTGTGAAAACTGCTTTTTGTATTGACCCCTATGAACACTTTCCTCTGAGTTTGTGGGCTCAGACATCGATCAGGTCATGTTGAACCAAAACTTCAGTCTGTTTGTGAATCTTAGTCATGCTGGAGGATCACCCGTGGTGTCTTTCACACCCACCAGATCTCTGATGGGCTCACGCCATTACATAAAGATCATAGAGTAGTTTATGTTTATGGGTGCGGGAAATGTTCTTATCGGCTGGAGTTAAAAAGCAGAGTGGCTTTGGGGACAAAGGTGGCTCTCCTCCTCTCAGTCCTGCAGGAAATGCAGCGGAGGCGTCGCCCAGAGGGGAGCCATTGAAATGCGGGGTGAAGAATGTGAGAGGGGTCATGGATGATTTTGGCTGCCTGTCTAAGGGCCTGTTGGCTGAAAACCTGTGCCAGAGTTCTGACAGGCAGGCCAATGATTTTAGAGCACACTGATGCCGTGTGCTGCAGTCTGTTCCTGTTCTGAAGGCTGAGGGAGTGGAACCAGCAGGTGATGGAGAACGTCATGATGCTTTCCAGGAAGGCATAGTAGAAAGTCATCATGATGGGTGTGCTGACTCCAAAGGAGTTGAGTTTCCTAGGGAGATATAGCCGTTGGTGGCACCTCCTGAGAATCTCCTCTGTGTTGGCAGAGAAGTTCAGGAGGTTGTCAAAGATGGTTCCCAGGTATTTGTACTCCTCAACTACCTCCACTGGCTTCCCATGGATGGTGGTGGTGACTGAAGCAGCCAGATCCCTCTGCCTACTGGAGAAGGTCACCACCATCTCTTTGGTTTTGCTCACGTTCAGTTCAAGTTTGGAGCTGTCACACTGCTCTACAAACTCCTGAAGAGCGGGCCCGTGGTGTTGTGAGGGGCCTGACAGCTACGACAGGAGAACTGTGTCGTCAGCATATTTCACCAGGTGACAGTTGGGCAGTGTGGATGTGCAGTCATCGGTGTAGAGGATGAAGAGCAGGGGGGAGAGCACACAGCCCTGGGGGGAGCCAGTGGAGGTGGAACGGAGACCAGAAAGAGAGTTGTTGACCCAAACTTTCTGTCCTGTTGGTCAAAAAGTCCAATATCCACAGGATTAGCTGATCATCCAGGTGAAATCGGGAGGGGTAGTCTAAGCAACTTAGTTATTTTATTATTGTGCTGTATTAAAAATCAAAAGTCTAATTTTGACTTAATTTAACTGGAACAGCTTTGAGTGTAAACTAAAAAAATGTAATTATATCTCACACAAGATTTCTGTCTGACCTTTGTTTAAAAACTACAGGGTTCATATAATGGGATATACAGTTATTTTTCCAGCACTTTATGAAGTAAAGGAAACATGAGACGATGAAAGGAGAGGACACCAGATTTCCAAATGCCAAAGGAAAACTGGAGAATGAGAAGCACAGGAAGGAACAGGAGAGAGGAGACAGTCATGTCACAATTTATATCACACAGTTTTAAACATTATTCATAACAGCCAAACGTGATTCAGACAAATGTGAGTGCTGTACAGAAGAGGAAACCATAGAGCAAGCTGTATTACACTGTGAAGCTGAGAGAAGGGTTAGAAGAATGAAAGCTGACTTAAAGTTATTTAAGACTCGTTTGTTTCGGTTTAGCAACGTGATTCACACGCCCTACCAGTTGGTGGCGCTAATGCACCGTTTCGCTGTTTGTCAATCGCTCAACATCAAGAAGACGAAGAAGAAGGCAAAGCAGAAGAACGTTAGGACGGTGGCTCAGTAGCCCGTGAATGTGTATTTGTTAGTGCATAATCCCATTCCTCTTTAGTTGGTTACTACTGTTAGTGTGGAAGTGGGTTAGTGCGGTAAGTGAGTGGGCTGAGAACAGCAGCAGAAACGGGCTCGTTGCTGGTTTAGCTCGAGCCTAATAAGCTAAACATTACTTGTTAGCTTGTAGCCCAGTCTGTCATCGTAGGCAGCGTACAAACTCCAGCTGAAGGTAAGAGTTACACTGGTCAGCCGTGTGGAGACGGAGGCACTTTTCTGAATGCAGCTGTTGTACCGCTGAGCTCATGTCTGCTGTGTTTGTGTCACAGCATGGCGCTCAAGTCCGGCGAGGAGCGTCTGAAGGAGATGGAGGCTGAGATGGCGCTGTAAGTACAACCAGTCAGCCCGGAACATCCTCACTGCACATACACGCCGCAGAGCTGTACTAGCACCTCTTAGATTACGTCGCAGGTTTTTGATGTGAACTCCGTGATTGTTTGCATGTCGACGCGAGGATGCATGAGTGTGTCCTCAGGCCTTTCAGTATTAGCAAGGTGCTTCACTCAGACAGTATTCAGGTCATGCCAACAGCAGGTTTCGCTGCACATGATCAAACTATTGCAGTCGAAACACTTCACTTTAAATATCACAATAACAAAATTAAACTAGTGTTGTAGTGCCCATTTGCCTAACAAACAAAAGATCCCAGTTTGCCTCTGGGAAGAGACACAGATGCATCCAGTGTGCAGGTAACCCCTCAGGCAGCTGTGCAGGAAAATCCCAGCTGACATCCGCATCCAGCCACATTCAAACTCAGTGAAATTTCCAGTTTTCCTCATTCTGGTGTTTGCTTTGAATCAGCAGTCATCTTGATAGTCTTTACAAAACTAAATGTATTGAGTTGCAGGCATGTCAATAGATAATTGTATTAAAAATCAGGTGAACACTTGTACCTAACAAAACGGCCAGTGAGCGTATAGAGCTGCTGCCCTTTCTCTTTACTAGTTTATCTGTGATCCACAGATTACTCACTTTGCTCTTCACTGTTACACCTGAAGGATGTTTCATGACTTTTATTCCAGTTTATTTCCACAGCTTTGTGTATCGGCCATCTGTTAGTGTGGCCATGTGCATTTGCTGCATTTACACAAATGTGTGCTGTGCTGAATGGAACTTTCTGGTGGAAAAGCTTGTTTGCACATAAAATGAAGTGAAGGGCTGAGTTTGATAGATGCAGTCAGGGAAACATTTGAACCCTAGCTGATTTTGTAAGTTTGCTCACAAACAAAGAAATGATCAGTCTATAATTTTAGTGGTAGGTTTATTTGAACAGTGAGAGACAGAACAATAACCAAAACAATGCATTTCAGAAAAGTTATAAATAAATTAGTATTTTGATGAATGAAATAAATATTTGATCCACTGTCAATCAGCAAGATTTCTGCCTCCCAGGTGTATTTTATACAGGTAACGAGCTGACATTAGGAGCCTTCTCAACTCGTTACCTGTATAAAAGAGAGCTGTTCATAGACGCAATCAATCTATCCAGATTCCAAACTCTGCACCATGGCTAAGACCAAGAAGTTTCCAAGGATGTAAGGGTGAAGATTGTGGACCTACACAAGAAATGGGCTACAAGACCATCACCAAGCTGCTGGCTGAGAAGGTGACAGGGCTGAAATCCTCCTATGCTCGCGAGGTCTCCATGCTCAGGAAAGCCCACATACAGGCCCGTTTGAAGTGTTGTGGTCAGATGAGACCAAAATTGAGTGTTTGGAGGAGGAAGAATGCTAGAACACTGTTAAAAATGAAATCCAATACAAACATCACTCTGCTTCTCTAGCTTTGAGCAGGAGGTTCTCGGTGGTCCAGTACCAGTATCAGGAAGTCCACCTGTCATGGAGGCAGTACCTGTAGCTCTGGCTGTCCCAACAGTTCCAGTGGTGCGACCCATTATAGGAACCAACACCTACAGACAGGTTTGTGTGTTATAGAAGTATTGATCTTGATGCGATTAATAAAAACAGCACCCTCTCTCGCTCACACACTCTGTGGTCTTTCTCAGGTCCAGCAGACATTAGAAGCCAGAGCTGCAACTTTTGTTGGACCTCCACCACAAGCCTTTGTGGGACCAGGTAAAGACAAATGCTCACATGACAAGAGTGTCACCATCCAGTAAAAACTCTTCCTCACCTCGACGCACGCTGACAGTTGCTGCCAGCTCGTGGTTCAGTGGTTTGGTTTGTGTTTCAACAAATTTGGATGGAAACCAAAGCTGATGAAAGCTGTAGGCTGTAGCTGGAATGGATAACGATATCAGCTGTTTCCTCAAAAAAGACCCCCCAGTTACCCGCCCACAGCAAAAACAGTGAATATACAGGCGGAGGCAGAGACGTGGGTCCATTTCTTTTAAACGCCATCCAGCTTTTTGTATATCTACATTATTGTGATTGTTTTTGGTTCATGTTGGCTAAGACTCATTTATGTGTGCACTGAGCAAAGTTTAGAGGCTTAAGCAGTATTTCAGATGCCGCCACGCTGTGCTCACTCTGTGTCTGTGTCAGTTCCTCCAGTACGTCCTCCTCCTCCCATGATGAGACCGGCTTTTGTTCCACATATTCTGCAAAGACCAGGTAATTTTTGAAAACTTGGTGTTTTTGCCTTGTGGATGTGTCTGAACATTACATGTAGCATATAGTGTATGAAATCTGCCTTATTTGGAGTTATAACAAGCAAACAGAACATGCAGACCTGATGGTCAGTGTTTCAGGACAGGGTATTAATACAGCACAGGCTTATCACTTTAACTCCACCCGAAGACGGAGTTTAAAGGAATCTGCTGAAAACTCTCTAAGACCCAAACCAATCAGTTGGGTTTGCAGAGTGTTGGGAAGCATTGAAATGGTTTCAAAAACCAGTGTAGATGAAGTTTGTCCCAGCTGAACTTGGATTGTGGGTTTGACTCTGTGTTGTCAGGTGGTCAGAGGTTACAGATGATGCGTGGTCCTCCAGTAGCACCTCCTTTGCCTCGACCTCCTCCACCTCCACCCATGATGCTCCCTCCTTCCCTGCAGGGCCCAATGCCTCAGGGACCCTCTCAGCCCATCCAACCCATGGCTGCTCCACCTCAGGTTCACAAACATGAGTCTGTGTGTGCAGAATGCTTCATGTCTTACTGAGATCATGTAAAATGGACGAGCGTCATCTCGAACCCTCCCTGTCCAAATTTGTCTCTTTCAGGTTGGTGATATGGTTTCAATGGTGTCAGGCCCACCTACACGACAAGTAGCCTCACTTCCTGTCAAACCAACACCATCAATCATCCAGGCAGCACCAACTGTGTACGTTGCTCCTCCTGCCCATGTTGGACTAAAAAGAAATGAAGTTCACGCTCAGAGACAGGCCCGAATGGTAGTTTCATTTTGATCCGTGCATGAACACACACTGGATTCTTTCAGATGTACAGAACTTGTAGTTTCTGAGGCCTTGTGATCTGGGTGTTGCAGGAAGAACTGGCAGCGCGGGTGGCCGAGCAGCAGGCTGCAGTGATGGCTGCAGGTCTGCTCAGCAAGAAGGAGAGCGAGGACAGCAGCACGGTGATTGGACCAAGTATGCCGGAGCCTGAACCCCCCCAAACTGAGGTGGATTTCTGCAAAACACTTTGCTCTTTACTTCGTAACGAGGAGAGACAGCCCGTAAATATTTAGACTGTGAAGCCGCACAGCAGGGGACGTGCTGGGCAGTAACACTGCACGCACCGCTATTTCAGGTGTTACATGCATTTTTAAAATACTGGTGAATGGAAAACTTATCATAAAGTTTCGTGCTGTGGGCGTATTTTGAGGGGACACGTTGTACTTTTTAAACTCATAGAATTATAAACATTATTCTACAGCTAATTGCCTTCAACATCTAACACCGTGACCTGCAACAATATGTGATGACACTTATGAATTTGCACATTTACAAATGAGATATTTATTAATATTAAATATTGTGTAAATAAGTATCTGTCCCAGATTTGGGAATTTCTTTTTTGTTTAACTTCACATTTTAGTGTTTTAGGTGCTGTTACAAATAATAAACAGTTAAAGTAGACTGGTATACAATATAAAAACAAATGTTTATAAGGTAATTATTCATCTAAAATCAAAATGCATACAATCAGAATACATGTCAATGAAAATATTTTGAATAATCCAGTATATGAGAAGTGAAATATTCGCTAATTATCAAAGCAAAACAAATTGTCAAAACACCTGGATGCTAGCTGGAATTTAACAGGAGGCCCATGCTTTGCTGAACGGCATGCTGTTAGTGATAATGCTAGCTACCACATAGCACAGCATTAGTTTATTGTTATGGCACACAGCTTGTGCTCTGGAACCAGGCTCTCCAGTCTGGAGCTGTCCCTGGTACTGCTGATGACTGAGTGCTCATCTCAGACTGAACAGTGTTTAAAAAAAGTAAATGTCTTTTTTTTTTAAATAATTTTATTTAAAAAAGTAAACTTTCATATATTCATTAAATGTAAAGTAAAATATTTAAAGATTTTTGTTGACTGTTGTTTATCAGAAACAATATCAGATTATTAGAATATGTCATTTTTAATGCTGCTGACTTGAGTTATCCAGATGATGATCATGAAGATCCTCCACAGTGTGTGGGTAAGTCACAGAAGGTCACTGCTAAAAGCTGACTTTTTCTGAGTTCTCTGTCAAACATGTTTATAGAAAGTTGGCGGAAAAGAAAAAGTGATTAAAAAAAGTTCCCAAGCAACAGGCATGAGCACAGCTGTGAGAGGACAGTCGAGAAAAGCACGCTAACAACTACTGGGATTCCAATCCCCAGTAAAAACCCTACAGTAACACTGGGGGATTGCTGGGGTACAATATAAAGTACCTCGAGGCACCTGCTGTTGTGATTTGGTAAAAATAAAATTGATCTGGATTTAATATTTATTCTTTGCAAGATTAAACCAAATGTACCATGCAAAACGCGTGTGCGTGTGCGTGTGCGTGCGTGTGTGTGTGTGTGTGTGTGTGTGTATTGCAGCATGTGGAAACTACTACTGAAGACAAAAAAAAGGCAAAAACAGAGAAGGTGAAGAAGTGTATCCGCACAGCAGCAGGGACGACCTGGGAGGACCAGAGTCTGCTGGAATGGGAATCAGGTACAGCTCCACCAACTTTACTAACAATAATAACAGAACAGGGGAAGCTCGATCTCAGAGCCTTTCATTGTTTCTTTGGGTTTTTTAGTTGATCTTTGGCAGAGTGATGCTTTTACATCAGTTGAATGCAGCTAAAGTAAATAAATAAAAAAACAAGGTGTGTTTAAGTAGCCATGGTGATTTTAGTTTTTTGTGTGTAACAGAATTGTCTCCTTGTTGCAGACGACTTCCGTATTTTCTGTGGTGATCTTGGTAACGAGGTTAATGATGACATACTGGCCAGAGCCTTCAGCAGATACCCATCTTTCCTCAAAGCTAAGGTCGGGTCATTTGTCTGTTCATCTTTTGTTTTCCTGACAAAAAGAAAAAAAGACGATAACTAAGTTTAAAAACTAATGCACATGTATTGATGCTTTTGTCAGTGAATAAAAAGATTAAAATATTTTGGATAGATGAGATCAAATTAGGACAATTTAAGTTGTGTAGAATGGCAGGATGAATATGGAAATGATCCAGTCAGAAGTAATCCTCTGTGGGCCGTGACCACTGACTGACATTTAGTTGTATTTTCATGAGAAATAAGCAACAAAGTGCTTGGAAGGAAGAGATGAGCAGAGACGGCTCAGGTGAAGGAAAATGAGAAGCTCTGTAAACTGGAGCTACTCTGACCAGTAAACACAAACAACTGAATAAACTTTAGATTTCATCAACTAAAATATACATTTAGTCGACTAAAACTAAATGAATATAAGTTTGAATGTAAGTTTCTAAATTATGATTGAAACTAAATTAGATTTTAGTCAAAAGACACTCAAATGAAATCTTATGCTGTCAAATTCAGTTTGCTAGGATATCAATTCCCTGAACATTTAACACATACGCTGTAGTAAAACAATGTCTTTCATCTGGATTTATTAATATCTGGTAACAGCTTCGCTAACCCTAACCCTTTAAATATGGTTCATATGAAAAAGTTAAACTCTTTATGTCAGCTTCTATAAAAGGAACGCTGTTCAAGAGGCAGTAAAAACCTTCATGTGTTTGTTTGTGCCTCAAATGTAACCAACATCTGAACTCAATGTTAGCTCAGAGGAAACCGCTGATCTATCAAGCAGTGGATTTTAAGGGCAGGTGCACTGGTTTGACCTCTGACTGGGATTCTGCGAGGAGTTTGCAGAACCCCCAAATATTTTACCGTCATCTGCAACAAACTCCTACTGTTGGTGTAAGGAGCAGCTGCACCTGCTCGCTCTGAGTATGCTGGTTTCCTCCCACAGCCCAAAGGCATGTTATTTAGCAATTATTAAGGTGCCTTGGGTGAGCAATAGTGAGGGTATAAATTAAAAATACTAGTCCACTTCTCTGTGGAAGTGTCGCGTGTCACCGGTTGGTGGGTAACATGACATCATCACTGTGTGTGTCACCAGGTGGTCAGAGACAAACGGACTGGAAAAACCAAAGGCTACGGTTTTGTGAGCTTCAAAGATCCAAATGATTACGTGAGAGCCATGAGAGAGATGAACGGTGAGTCTCCTCACACGAGCCGAACTCTCGCTACAGCTGTTGTTACAGGGGATTTGTTGCATTTTGCTGCTGGATGCTCTGATTTGGTCCCATCCTGGCACTGTTACAGTTGTTTCTCTGACAGCAGCCTGTTTGTATCCCTCTGTGTTTGTCCAGGGAAGTACGTTGGTAGCCGTCCCATCAAACTGAGGAAGAGCATGTGGAAGGACCGCAACATTGAAGTGGTTCGCAAGAAACAAAAAGAGAAGAAGAAACTGGGCCTCAGATAGTTTCCAGAGAGTGTGTGTTTGTGCGTGAGATCATGACCCGGTCCATGGACTGGATCCGGTCATTAATTTTTTTTTTTTCCTTCTAAAATAAAACCAATATTTTTAAGCTGTTCATTTTACTTGATATGCTTACATTGTATCCACACTGACTGCCATTGTAATCAGTTTATTTTGAACGAGGCAGTGGTTCAGTCTCCTTTTGGCTTGGAAAATTATTGTAGAGACTTTATTACAAAGGGACTGTTATGATTTGGCACAATATAAATACAATTGAACTGGAAGCCATTAGAAAAAAGGCTCTGCAGACCACAACAACTCAAAAGCTAAAGAGGGAACGATCCTCATTTTAACAATTAAGGGCTGGAGAAGTAAAGAAAATCACTCCATAACCTCAGAAACACAGGCCTACGTATGAATATTGTTAAAAATTAACAAAATTGGCTGAATAAAAAGGCTTCAGCATGTGATATGGTCAACTGTCAGTATCTACAGGGAGAAGTAAAAGCCTTTGCTTACTGTCAAAAGATGGCAGGAGTTTAAAGGCTGGATGCACACACTGATTTCTGAGGGGAGAGCTTTATGACAGCGCTGCAGTAACAACTCGACTGATGCCAGTATGTGCAGGTTATATCAGCTTAACTTTATCAGCAATTACATTCAAAATAAATGCAATGAAACAGAAACAAAGAAATTCTCAAACTGCAAATCATGTCAGTAGGCAAGTTGGCCATTTAAAGTGAAACTTTCTCTGATCTGTGTCGCCACAGACCATCCTATAAAAACAAAACAATGGGAACAAAGACTGCACAATCTGAAGCAGCTCAGCAGTGACATTGAGGCAAAAATCTAAAGTTTAAGGTACATCTTAGATTCAAACCCCTGCAGCTACATTAGTGAGCGTACTTTCTACACAAGCTCGAAACAAATCAATGTCAGATCATTCAAGGCATTACAGGTGGTAGAAGATTAAAGCTGTAGGAACGCCCACATGAATCCCATGATTCATAGCAACCAGCTTCATCATACTACAGTTCCCAACAACTCCTCCACAGCTGTCCGTCCACTGAAGATGACATCATTCACTGACACACCATCGTAACAGGAACCAGTCAAAGACAGGGCTAGGTTATTGTTCTTTATGAAGCCGCGCATGGACTCTGGAAAGTAGACAAAAGACCATTAAAGGATTTGTCATCACACCTTGTTAATGTACAATATTTAAACAGATTTATACTTACCAACTCTCTGAAAGTGTCCTTCATAATACTGAGGTATGCAGTCCTGTTGAAAAGATTATCAAATATAATTTATCTCTATTAAAGCAACTCACAGTGCAGTATTGGTATCTCTCTCTCATATACACACACAACCAGAGGCCTGGGAGCTTGAGGGTCCTGCACAGTATCTTAGCTGTTCCCAGGACTGCGCTCTTCTGGACAGAGATCTCCGATGTTGTTCCCGGGATCTGCTGGAGCCACTCGCCTAGCTTGGGAGTCACCGCACCTAGTGCTCCGATTACCACGGGGACCACCGTTACCTTCACCCTCCACATCTTCTCCAGCTCTTCTCTCAGTCCTTGGTACTTCTTGAGGTTTTTGTGTTCATTTTTCCTGATGTTGCTACCATTCGGTATAGCTACATCTAATCAGGAGTCTACCACAGCTGACAGAACCTCTATGCTATGAACCCATACGCAAAGGTTCAAAGACTATCCAACACATATTAGCAGGACATAAGCCGTAAACTGGGACAGCATACACCAAGATGCACTACAAACCACTGTGATAATGTACAGGAAAATCTGTACTGCACATGGATTTAGAAGTCCCAAGTCCTGATGGGAAATACCACCAAAGGTATTTCCTTGCAGTTCCAGAATAAAAGGCAGCTCCTGGCCAACCAACCAGGCACAAGTTGTGAAAGAACAAGACAGAAGTGATAGGGTCTAAAGGAACAGCTGGATCAGATGTGGAAGGTAAACCTCAAAGTGGCCCCAATGGTAACAGATGCATTAGGAGATGCAACCCTGAACTGGAAGATTGGCTGCTGGAGCCAATCTTCAGACACAGCATCAGAGGTTTGTGTCCAGACGAGTGCAGTCCTACGAACAGCTAAGATACTGCGCAGGACCCCCAAATTTCCAATTTCATTTTTTTAACATATTTGTACATTTTACATATTATATATTTTTCACACGTTTCAGATCATCACATTTTAATATTGAGCAAAGTTTTTAAATTATTTCCCTATGTGAAAAAGTAGTTGCACCTGAAACCTCATGAATTAACTGTGAAGCTGAGTTCAACTTTACTAACAGCTCGTTGTGCCAAACACTTAAGAACTCACTTAAACAGAACATTGTTCCATGATGGAAAAAGCCCAATTAAAGTGTGTGTAAACTGTGAAGAAGAGTGGGACAAAGTACCCCACAACGATGTGAAAAGACTCATCCCAGTTATGCTGCAAACAGCTGATTGCAGTTTTTGCTGCCAAAGGTGGCACAAACAGTCATTAGGTTTCAGGTGCAAGGACTTCTTCCAGTCAAAGGCAGGAATGTTTGGATGGCCTTATTCCAATAATAAATGAAATCATTATTTCAAAACTGCAGTTTGTATTTGTTTGGGTTTGTCTGAAACATGTATACGTGACCACATGCAAAAAGAAGGACTGAAAGTTATTGTCCTTCAGAAATAGGAAGAGATCCCGCCATGATGAAATCCGACTCGAGAGATCCATCTGACTCCTCGTGGAAGAGTGGCAGTCCAGAAACCATTCTTAAGGAAGGGAAAAGGGAAGAAAAGGGAAAGCTACGCCGAATTACACACGAACTGAACTGGAAAAAAAAAAATCAGCTGAATAGTGATCAAATGTGACATTTTAAGTTAAAATTGCTTTTAATAAAAAGTCCTGACATCAGCCTGCTTTTATTACAACACGCTGATGTTGACCCTCGACCCTGAACGATTACATACTAAAATGCTGTATAAATACACCACATATGGATGCTAGACTGCAAACAAACAGAACCTACTGCAGAATGGGAAGAATTACAAAAAGGCTGCTGAAGAAAAGTCCCGCTGTGTTTGTTTTTATACCTAATATTAACTTTCAAGCTTGTAGAACTGTAAAACTCTGTTTTTGTCATATAAACAGGTTTTCATTGTTACTTTACACAGTTCAATGAATTCCTGCACCTACTTCTCATTTTCATAGTTAAAAGAAAGAAAGAAGAGGTGACTGGAGACTTTTGCACAGTCCTGTGTGTGCGTGTGTGTGTGTGTGTGTGTGTGTGTGTGTGTGTCCTATATAATATACAGGAGTGGGGTCATACCCTGTGTAGAATCACTCGACTCCACCTGGGTGCCGCAGTGACTCCGAGGTGGCAGCGCACCGCCTCAGTGGCTCTTGATAGGAGATGCTCCGCTGTTGCAGCTTCTGGGACCCCAAACTCCTCCTGAAACCAGGCCCCACCCATCATTACCTAGAAAACATGATGAAAAGATATGGAGAGATAATCACATGTGAAATGAGTGGAGGGACCCTGAAGTGTTGTTGTCATTATAAAAGCTGGCTGAGTTCTTCAAATACTATGGAGATATGCTTCAGTGCTTCCTATCGTACCCTCCACTAGCAGAGGATACAGCCCAGCATCACTTATATAAAGATAAGGCTGTCACATAATCCAAAGCAGTGTGGTGTGCAGAACAAGTCAACACAAATAACAGCGACAGTTCATGTAAATTGATATTCTCATTCTAGGTTAAAGAAGTCCACTCAATCTTCCACGTTCCTTAGATTACCATGACCTGGATGAGAACCTGCACAGTTATACTTATAAACATGTAACCAGGCATCCACCCCTCGGTGTTTTTGGGAAAGATACTCAACACCAAATTATCTCTGATGCATCCATTAGAGCAGTGTTTCCCAACTACTGTGCCATGGAAGATCATCTGGTTCCACCTGATTAGTACTGTATGCAATCAGTGTGAGTAACAGGCAGTTACATTTTATGCCACTAGAGGGCAGTACAAATACCTGCTCTAATTAAATGGGTTGCCAACTGCCAGTGAAACAGAAGACGAAGAAAAATGACATAATAGTCATGCTGTGAGACGTAATAGCAACAGATAAATATCTGAAAAGAAAAAGTAGTGTAACAAGAAAAGATGTCCATGATCACAAAACCAGTATCAGCCACAGTAAAGATGTTGGCAGGCAACAAATCTTCCACAAGGCTGCATCAACCAATTGTTATACACAGAAACACACTGTGAGAGTGATGAAGGGTGTCGTTTGTCTGTACCGTCAGTCTAGTAGTCTGTCCATCTGGTCTGTTGTGCTGAGGGAAGGGAACAGAGTCATAGACCACCCCGAGCAACCCTCGATCCTCTGATGACGGGACGAGGTGACCAAAACCCTGACACACACACACACACACACACACACACAGATGTTTGTATGCAGACACAGTGGTCCTCATCAAGAGTCCCAGGTTTGAATAAGCGTGTGTTCAGTCTGTCTGATCACAGAATGAAAGTGATGGTTCAACATAGTTTGTTTTTACAACAAAGTGAAACTCTTCACGTATCTGGTACTCTCAAAATTCAAAGAAGTGTTTTTTGTGCTCTCCTGTATTCTCACCATTACAGGCAAGATGGAACCGTCATACTCCAGATTGACCACAGCTACTGTTACTGAGGAGATGTCCTGCAGCTGCTGGGTAAGAGGCTGGCAGGAGCGGGGCAGGACTGAAGAAAGAGCTGTGAACGCAGAGAAACAAGGGTTCAAAAAAGGAAACTTTTAATGTTATCCTTCATGTCAATTGTATTGTGTTCAAACGATCCAGAACATTTGGTTTTACTGGCCAAAGTGCGCAGTTAAAAAACTTGGGTGCGGTTACTGCTCCTTTTAGGTTCAATGTAACAAGCACGTTGATTAAACGAGGAGTAGTAATTAAAGTTTCATTTTGGGTAAAGGGCATGCTCATCTCGGGGTCGTGCCAAATAGAATATTCACGTACAGGGGATCTTATTTATATGAAATGCATATGTTGTGCTGAAACGCCAGAGACCCATTATGGTTTTACAGTAACTGCAGAAATAAGACGGTCAGATCTATATAGCTTTATATTTAGGTGCTTGGAAATATACAGTGAGAGGCTGCAAGGGGATCCCCGTGAGGCTGCTCATGAATTTTCCGGCTTTTGTGAGCGTGCATTTGATGAGTTTGAAATAGAGTACCAGTGGACCGGATAACCGGACACGTAGTTTTAATACAAGGGTTATTTTGATGAAAACAGAAACTCAGTGATAAATGGTGGTGTACTATTTTTGAAAGATTTAAGGGCTTTCCTCGTTTTGAAGGAATCTGTGCATTGAATGGGCGAGGCAGACCCTCCATTTTTAGATTGGATCAGAGAGACGTAACTGGCTTTACTTTCACTATTCTGCTGACGGCAGTAATTCATGGCGAGCCAGTAGAGGTGCAGGTGGAGGTGTTTGTCTGCTGTGAGACAGAGGACAGAGAGTATGACTTTCATAGAACAGTGATTCTAACTGAATTAGTTTCCCAGCTTCCTGGATGATTGTTTGCGCCTAGTAGAAGCCTTAGACCAACTAGTGAAACAGAACAGCGAAGAGAGGAGAGAGTGTTAGCAATAAATGTTGCTGTGCCATATTCTCTTGGTCTCGGCGGAAACCGAGAGAGTATATGGAATAATTCATGTGATTTTGCCTTGGGTTTTAGGCCATAGGCCTATTTGCTGCGCGAGCCACAGGTCTCTTTTGTTCAGAGAAGTATGGTTCGTTGTTCGTCTGTGAGGCTTGAATTAATCCAGACAGGCAGTGGGATTCATGTGGTGGCTTTAGTTCACGGAGAGACCGAGACTGATTATTATGTGTTTACTCAATCGGCAGACTTAACAGATTTAGCACAGCTCCCTGAGTTTCTCGTTATTTGTTGGAGAAGGTTTGTAGAGATGGTTGAGATTGCTGAGGCAGGACGGCCCTCAAACGAAGAAGCTTGAGTTTTGTGTGGGGAGTGAGCTGGAAGTTAGTGGTGGTTAGACTGGTGCATATAAAATAAATGGTGGCCCTTATTAGGATCACATAAGCAGTTATTGTTCATCCCTCCTTAGATGCACTTAACAGGGAGCGGCCCACTTTCTTTTTTATTGGAGGGTTATGCTCACCTATATGTCATTAACGGCGAATCTAACATTTGTTGCTGAGGTGACTTATTTGGAGCTGTATATGTACTGTGAGACAGAGGACTCATATTATCAGTTTGTTGCACGGGCAGATTTAACGGAGCCACAGATTTCCTCGTTTCTGCAGGGTTGTTTAGACCTAGTTCAATGCCTCATCAGCCTTCTTTGAGCGATTCAATCAGTCAAGAAGCTACTGGGTGCGGCCAACTTCCTCTTTTTACTTTTACAAGAAAAGTAATACGCACTGTAGGCCTCTGTAAGAGTAAGAAATAACGTTGTTTGTCTCTCATTGATTTAAAATAGCATGCCTTGCTGAACGGAGTGATTTTGACTTTAGCAGAAAGAAAAGAATTGTTTTTTGACATAGTGCACGTCTAAAACAACTGAAATATAGAACTGCGCAGTATCTTGGTTGGCCTGCACTTCCTACTTTTACTGAGGCCTTGTCTATAAGCTGCACGGACTATAGAAAACCACATACAGAGAGTGGTGTGATTAAGCGTGTTTGGTTTTTAGAGCAAGAATTGCAGCTGGTTTGGTGCGTTTATTTGAAGTGTTGATAATTGTGGCTGTTTTAAGAAGTTTGTGAAATAAAAGCTGCGCTGTCTGGCCCCGTGTTGGTCAGTGTCTTATATCAAACAGGTACAAAAAGAGGAAGTGTCTGCGTGGCCTGTCACAGCACTTCTGACGGAAGGAGGAAGTGTTTGTTCTCCGGCCATCAGGGCTTCTGACAAAGAAATAGAAGTCACGCCCAGGAACTTGCGAGGCGGAGACATACAGCAGCCATTTTGTGAAAAAGTTTAGGGGAACAAGATGGCGGAAAGTTCAACTGGGACATCTAGTGGACAAAAAGTATATAAGCCACTGAATGATCAGCTTGAAGAGCTAAATAAAGCCATCCACATGTCTTGTTCAAGAACAACTAAAGCAGCAGAGAAAGAATTTAAAGCTGTAAGGAAACGTGGAGAAATTATGTGCTGCTCAACAAAGAACCTTGCAAGACAGACAACCTCTTCACCTGATTTTCGAAGAGGAAAGGGAGAAGTGTGCAAAAAGATTACAGCAATTGCAGCAGGAAACATTAACTCATGCAATGAACAGACAAACCAAAGCAGAAATAAAACTCTTGAAGGAAACTCACGCAAAACTCTGCAAATGGGTAATAATGTGTAAAGGGATTTCCACTTGGATGAAAGATGAGGAGGTAAGTTCACCTCCCCCACAAGAGGAAGAGAAACCAGAGACAGTAGAACAGGTGCGCACCATGTTGAAATCTCTCCAGGATTTGCAGCAGGAAAACATCAAGAAATTGGAAGGACAAGTACATTTGCTGAACACAGCGAAAGAGAAACTGGAGCATGCGCATGCGAAGCTAGCACTGCCTTTCAATGCTCTCCCCACCTCGTCTGAATTACTAGGAGACGCAGTGCCGCCACCCCCACCTCCATCACCAGTAGACTCTTGGCAACTGCTCTACCCTTGGGTCACCCAGGCGCCATCTGCTCCGCCTCCTCCTTACGCCTTCCCTGTAATGTCTCTAGCAGGAGGAGAGATCAGAGGGCCACAAGGACAAAAGGGCACAGTAATTGGGGGATTTGTAGATGTAGCACATATCACCCCTGCAGCAGTAGGTCAGCCACCCAGTGCACAGCCCAGGGCGTTACAGCCTATGGGTGAGGGAGGAACAGCCGCAGCTAAAGCTGGAGGCCCAATTTCATCTCCCAAGTCTGTAGATTTCATGGAGTTTGATCCATTAAAAACACGAGGGAAACCTGGAGCTGAGGACCACCCGAGTGTGAACTCAGCTACCAGTCATGAGGGGCCGAAAAAAGGAACCTCTGATACCCCCTCAACAGGTGAGAGGGGCTCATCAGCGGACGAGGTCCGGAGGCTAGAGTTTACACCATTGCCTAACCCAGGTAGAAAAGAACAGCCCCAGCCAATAAAGACAGCTGGGATGGGGAAGCCTCAGTGGATAGGAGAAGTTTATGGAGAAGTGCAAGCTGACAAAGATGCTCTGGCAGACATTCTGCGAAGAGTAATCAAAGTAGAAGAGAGAGTAAAAAAAGAAAACTTGGCTGCTCTTGACGAAGAAGATGAGATGGAGGAAGAGAATGAGCCAGACTGTGTGGAAGGTCGTGAAGCTCGACCGGACACCAAAATGGCAGGAATGAAGTTGCGATCACAGAAAACTGTGTATCGGATGGAAAAACCGAAACAAAAGCTGGTCAACCAGGACAAGACTACATCAGGGCGAGAAAAACGGCAGTCTGTGTTCAGAAAATATGATCAGCTGAAGCCTGAAGAAAAGGAAGTGCACTTCAAGAATAGCTTAGATAACCTAGAATGGGAGATGCCCTTAATGTGTGGGGCAAAGCAGGAACCAGTGTATCGTTCATACAAGATGAGGGATTTGGAAGCCCTAGTTCAGCAGCTGCCCCCTATAACAGAGGGAGGAGCAGCTTGGTTAAGGAAGTTAAGGACCTTAACAGAAGGGGAAGAGCTAGCTATTGGCGATTTTCGCGCGATCGCAGGCAGGACTATGATAGCTGGAGGATTAGCAGACGTGGAAGAAATTGCTAAAACCACAACTCTTCTAAATGACGTGCCATATAACAGAGTAGAAGATAAGCTAGCTGACGCAGTTCGTGAAAAATACATGACTCCAAATGTAGGTTCAATACCAAAAATAACTTGGGATCCAAAATACACTCCAAGAGAATTTCTAGAAAAAGCTAAAGAACAGTGGATGTCACAAACTGGCATACATCCAGGTCAGGAAGGGGAAAACAGAGCTTGGTTCCGTGCCGCTGTCTTGAAGGGGCTGCCAGAGAAAGTAACAACTGATTTAGAAAAGAACCCAGATTTTGCAGTAGCAGATTCCATACAGTGGGAGCGGCATGTGACACATCGGTTACAGTTGGAACAAGATGCGGCAAACAAACAAAAGAAGGACTTAGAAGACGCACAGGCGCAACTGCTAAAATTACAGCTGAGTGAAGCTCGTGAGAAGCACAATTCTAAGAAAAAGGAGAAAGAGGCTAGTAAACCTATGATGGTGGTTCAGCCCCAGGCTGATCCAGCGCCCAGTCGACCAGAACCTGCTCCCGGTTCTTATCCTGGTGACCGTGAAATACCAAGGCAAAGACGCTTAGGGAGAAATTGGGGGACCGACCGTTCACAGAGAGGACGTGGTGGATTCTGGCGACCAGAGCCTAGAGCTCGTGGTTCAGGGAATCCCAGAACGAACTCATGGAATGTCTGCTACCAATGTGGAAGAGAGGGGCACTGGGCTCGAGAATGCCGTGAGTTGCCCCGAAGCTATGAACAGAGAGATTACCAGGCATGGGGAGGCCAGAGAGGCAGAGGCGGTTACCGAGACAGACATCAAGCGCCTAACCCAAGCGCTGCGCCACGCTCTCAGTATCCAGTGGGGGACTGGAGCTGGGATGACCAGTACTGACGGAGCCCATAGAAATCCTGCAGCAGGGGAATGGCAGATCCCATGCTGTCAATGACAGTGGAAGGTGCAGAATTGCCCTTCCTGGTGGACACTGGGGCAACATACTCGACTCTGAGAACGATACCAAATAGTGCAACCATCTCAAACCACACTGTTAGTGTGGTGGGTTTTTCTGGGGTACCAATGACTCTGCCACTTACAGACCCAGCTCTGACCAAGCTGGGCAAACAAACTTTGAAGCACCGATATGTGGTCTCCCCACAAGTGCCTGTGAATCTGATGGGTCGAGATTTACTCATCAAACTGGGAGCCACAATCATGTGTTCTCCAGATGGATTAACTGTGACTCTGCCAGGTGGAATGTCGCTCCCGTGCTTGGAAACCGATGCAAAACTGTGAACCACCCCCTGCTGATATCTACTGGGGGCGCCTGGTAGAAGAAGGCATTCTGGGACAATATCAACAGTGGAAACCCTGGATTATGAGTCTTGCGGTGTACTCCTCGCCCAGAGATCCACACCACGTCACTCTCTTTTATGATAGGGATGATGATGATGTTTACCGAGAAGCCTTCCAGTCTGAACTTGAGGGTCAGACCTGGAATGTCCAAACACAAAATATCTATGCGGGGCCGGAAGGTGTAGCAGCGGTTGTTAAATTAACAGATGAACAATTGCCTTGGTACAATATGGGACCAGATTCGGCCCCACACATTACATTGGCAGTTCATGAAGGTCATCAGGCTAAGGAGCTGGGGACGATGGTGAAGCGAGCGCTGGATAACGCTTGGTGGCAACCCACCCAAATTCCAGATGTTTGTTATGCACCAAAATGTAAAATATACCGTATCACATGTGTGTCCAGTGACGCAGTGATACTAGAGCATCAGCAAATATCAAGAACACATGGTAGTGAAAGAACGGATCATCCAGACGCAGTGGCAGAACTTTCAAAATTGCCTGACACTCTGTGGTCTACAGGACCCACCGATGTCAGCCTAGCCAATTGTTCGCCGGTTTTGTTCCAGCTAAAGCCAGAAACGCCAATCTCACGACCACAGTATAAGCACAAACCTGAAGCAGAAGAAGGGATCGCTGAGACGATTGAAGGGTTGTTGAGAGCAGGAGTGCTTGAGCCCTCGCAATCCCTTTGGAACACACCAATTTTGCCGGTGGAGAAACATGGGACAGGGAAGTACCGTATGGCACATGATTTAAGAGCGATTAATGCCATACTACATACTGATACGGTGCCCGTACCTAATCCATACACAGCTTTAACGGCAATAACTTGGGACCAAAAGTGGTTTACATGCATTGATCTAGCAAACGCGTTCTTTTGTCTCCCCTTACATCACATGTGTCGAACTCCAGGCCTCGAGGGCCGGTGTCCTGCAGGTTTTAGATGTGTCCTTGATCCAACACAGCTGATTTAAATGGCTAAATGACCTCCTCAACATGTCTTGAAGTTCTGCAGAAGCCTGGTAATGAGCTAATCATTTAAATCAGCTGTGTTGGATCAAGGACACATCTAAAACCTGCAGGACACCGGCCCTCAAGGCCTGGAGTCCGACACCCCTGCCTTACATGATTCACTCTGTTATGATTCAGTGTTATGGATATTTTTTGTACTGTGTTTTTTTGGTCTGCCACACCAGAGGGTGGCATAGTTTGTGTCCTGTGTTATTGCTGCTATGTGAGTTCCAGGTGGAGGCTGACCATTGGTGGAGGACTGGGAGAGGCCGGCTATAAATGAGGACCCTTCTCAACTGACACGCCCCCGCCTACTTCCTGTTCCCAACGAACTGTGCATGTGGCTGCGTGTGAATTTGTATTCTGGAAGCTTTTTCCGTGTTGTAAATAGTGTTGTATATAGATGTAAATAGTTGTCAATATTTAATTTTACTCGGTAGCTGTAGGGGTGAGAAGCCATTTTTCTTTGGGAACCTTTTCTCCTGTTTTTGGTTAGGGAGGCAGGTAAGACACCTGTAATTTTCTTTTGGGGTTTTCGGTGAAGGTAAGCCAGCTGCATTTCATTTCTAGAGTTTTTTGGTTTGTTGTTTTGGCCATGCTCACCCTGACGCCCGCTACCTTTTGGGCCTTAATAAACTGACTGGCTGTTGTGAAATCCGTGGCAGTTGTCTTTTTGGTTCGTCTTCCTTGAGAGCAGGGAGTGTGGGGGCAGTTCTCCTTATTTTTATTTTCCTTATGTTGCACGCCGGGTTTCCCTGGGCTGGGGTGTAACATACAGAGGTCGTTTACATACAGAGGTCGTCAGTTTAGATACACACGCTTGCCACAAGGCTTTGCCCTGTCCCCTGGCATTTTTAATCAGGTGCTCAAAGAAGCCCTGTCACCTTGTCAGTTGCCTGAGGGGTGTACACTAATACAGTACGTAGATGACTTACTCATTGCGGCTCCTTCGGCAGCGGCCTGTACGGCAGCATCACTCACAGTGCTCAAAAGACTGTCTGAAAAACTGCAGTTGGTTCGACCAGAAGTCACATTTCTGGGCCGTGTAATAGCACATAAATCATTGGGACTAATGAATGCACACAGAGACCAAATTTTGACACACCCAAAACCAAGAACGGTGAAAGAACTCCTTTGCCACTGTTTTGCACATACCAACCTCTGTATATTTTATATTTTATATATCTTATTTTATTGTTTACTCTATTTCATTTGTAAAACATGTATATACACACTCACACACACACACACACACACACACACACGTAGAAAAACATATTTAGTACACACATTCAGTAATGTATATACCTTTATATATGGTACATATATTTATTACTTTTTAGATTAACCATTTTTATATTTTGCTTGTTGCACGTTATTGTATTTTGCACAACTCTGTTGCTTGTGAAGCTTGCACACAAGAATTTCACTCGCATGTACTGTACCAGTGTACCTGCACATGTGATGTGACAATAAAGGTGATTTGATTTGATTTTTTTCTTTTCTTGGCCTGACAGGCTACAGCAGACAGTTCATTCCAAACTATGCAGGAAGGACGGCTCCCTTACGGGATCTGATTAAACAGGTGGGCGTTCGAAACCTTAAGGCTGAACTGCCATGGACGCTCGACACTGAAGCCGCGTTCATTTCATTAAAACAAGACTTGTCAAGAGCCTCAGATCTGGCTACTCCCAATTATGATGAGCCATTTTACTTGGATGTTTCTGAAACACTTGGAATAATAAATGGTGTGTTGTTTCAGAAAAAAGAGGGAGGAAGACAGGTACTCATGTATGTTAGCATAAGGTTGAGCCCAACAGAAGCAAGGCATCCTACATGCACACAGCATGCAGCAGGGGTTGCCAAAATAATACAGAAAACAGCACATGTAGTGAGAGAACACCCATTAAAAGTTCTGACTACACATAGTGTGGTGGCATCGCAAGCGTTTACTATGACATCATTAGCACAGCAGAGGTTGAGTAAAGTTCTAGATGCTCCAAATCTGACATTTACACATGAAGGAATCAATATGGCAGAGTTAATGGGATCAGGAGAACCCCATGACTGTGCTAAGAAAGCCGAAGTTGAAGGGAAAGTCAGGGAAGACTTAAAAGCAGAACCTATTTCTGGAGCTGAGGACTGGTTCACAGATGGCTGCTGTCATCGTGATGAAGAAGGACTGAAAGCAGGCTATGCTATAGTCTGCAAACAAGGAACTGAATTTGAAGTAAAAGAAGCAGGAAGAATTGAAGGACAACAGTCTGCTCAGAGAGCAGAAGTGATTGCACTGAGTAGGGCCTTGAGACTGGCCAAAGACAAAAGAGTGAATATTTACACTGATTCAGCCTATGCCAGGGGTCGGCAACCCGCGGCTCCGGAGCCGCATGCGGCTCTTTAGTCCTTATTTTGCGGCTCCGGGTGGTTTGGGAAAATAGAAGAAGTATTTCGCTGAAGTGTATTTTATTTGTGTTTAGTTCTTTTTCTTTTTTAACTTGTAGTTCTAAATTGGAAGATTATTGTGATTTTGAAATATAAAAATAAAATTATATCTTATTATTTTTTTCATCGCTCAAAATAAGCGTCACACTCGAGGAAGCCGGTGTACCCGCCGAAACACCATGCATTTATCGAGACTTTCAACCCCAGGTAGGCCAATTATGGATCTTCGGATCCACATTATGTCGGCAGCTGTTCTCCACCGTGAACTATGTTAAAAACAAACACCGCTCACGCCTCACAGATGACAGCTTACAGTCCTGCGTAAAGATGAAAGCCTCGATTTGCAGACGCTGTGCGCCGAGGTTTGGGACCATAAGTCTCATTGTAAACATATCACGGCAGACCCGACGATGTTTGCATGAACGCGCTTTTCAGCATCTCTTTATTGACCACTTTTCACACACGGTTGCTGTACGCATACAGCCGGCTGTAGCTTTTCAGCTCACAGCCCGACAACACAACAGCAGAGAGAGCACAGACTTTAAGGCGGCGAGGCGTGATTGCAGGTGCCGCTCAGGTGCCTCCGACTCCCATGCAGCGGCACTGCAGACCACGCCCCGCCACACACATTAACAAGGTAAAATACATATTTAGGCAGAATTTTGCAAATATCTATTTTTTTTTAAGCAGCATAGAGCTTTTTTTCCAATTACTTTTTAAAAGTCAGGTCAAGGCTCCAAAAGCCTTGACCTGAAAAGAGTGGCGACTCACAATGGTTTTTGTTTGCTACATGGATCATTTTAGTTCAGCTGGGTGTCTTTCCTTTTGTTATATTTTTTTAAGAGTTCAAAATGTGTTAATTACATAAATAAAATGTAATTTTCTCTGTAGCACTTCATGGATTACATAAGCAACACACCTTAGTTTCTCTGTGGATTCTTTTAAAAAGCAGTTAAAAACCTTTCTGTTCAAACAAGCCTTTTGTTGATCTACGTATTTTATATTCTTTACATTATTTACATTTGATCTTTTACATTGTGTATGTCTATTGATTGTATTGTTTATTTTAATATTTGTGTACAGCGCTTTGTGGCTGCCTGTCTGTGAAAAGCGCTTAATAAATAAACTTTACTTACTTACTTTAGATGTTTGCACAAAGCATAAAGGTAAAAAAAACAATATATACAGTGTTATCTTCATTTTAGATTTCAAAAAGTATTTGCGGCTCCCAGTGTTTTCTTTTGTGTGGAAACCGGGTCCAAGTGGCTCTTTGGGTGTTAAAGGTTGCAGACCCCTGGCCTATGCCTTTGGAGCAGCCCACGTGGAACTCTTGCAGTGGAAGAAAGCAGGGTTCAGAACGGCGACAAATGCTCCTATTTGCCATAGGAAGGAAATGGAGGAACTGGAGAGGGCCCTCCATGACCCAAGCGAGGTGAGCATTATTAAATGTAAAGGACACTCTCAGGCAAACACCATGGTTGCAAAAGGAAATCAGAAAGCGGATGAAGCCGCAAAGGAAGCAGCAGGCTATAAAGGACGACAACAAATGGTGCAGGTAACTGCTGAAGAGGAAGCAGGCATCAATATGTTGGAGGAAGCCAGACAGGCTCAAGAGGAGGCTTCTTTTGAGAAGAAAGAGGTGTGGCAGAGCAAAGGAGCCCGGAAAGAGGGTGGTCTTTGGAGAGGAGCCGATGGATGACCAGTCTTAACCGACAAACTGGCCAGACAGAAGATAACCGAGGCACATGGGCTTGGCCACGTGGGAGTGGCACAGATGGAGAGAAATTTGTGTCACTGGTGGCACCCAGATTTAACAGCCATGATAAAGGAAAAGCCCGAACGTGTCTAATTTGTGGAGCACACAATCCAAAACCAGTGGTAAAACCGAAAGCAGGTAAGTTTCTCCTGCCAGAGAGGCCAGGAGTAGAAATTGTGATCGATTTCACTGACATGATTGATGTGGGCCCAGGGGGAGTCAGGTATTTGTTAGTGTGTGTAGATGCTCTGACCGGTTGGCCCGAAGCGTGGGCCACTCGAAAAGAAGATGCCAAAAGCGTGATTAAGCGCTTAATCAATCATTATATCCCCAGGCATGGGTTTCCAAGGCGCATTAGATCAGATAATGGAACCCACTTTAAAAATCGAGACCTGGAGGAAGTAGAGAGGATGTTGGGAGTAAAGCACAGGTTTGGGACAGTGTACCATCCCCAATCTCAAGGGAAGGTAGAGAGAATGAACTTAAATTTGAAAAACAAATTATCTAAAATCTGCGCAGCGACGGGGCTAAACTGGGTTTCAGCTCTACCGATTGCTCTAATGCAGGGGTGCCCAATCCCAGTCCTCGAGAGCTACTGTCCTGCAGCTTTTAGATGCATCCCTACTCCAACACAGCTGAATCAAATAGTTGGATTACCAATTCGGCATGCCATCCAGTCTGGCAAAGGCCTGATAACGAGCCATTCATTTGATTCAGGTGTGCTGGAACAAGGACGCATCTAAAAGCTGCAGGGCAGTAGCTCTCGAGGACTGGGATTGGGCACCCCTGCTCTAATGACTATAAGATGTTCTGTTAATAAGTCCACAGGATTCACGCCACATGAGTTGCAGACGGGAAGGCCATTCCCAGCACCTTGGACAGAGGTCCCGGCGGAACACACCACAAGGAGTAACAGGTCTCATGCAGAATATTGGGATGAATTAAAATGTCTTGTCTCCAGTTTCACAAAACAGGTTACCTCTGGACTGCATAAGGTGGACCAGGTGACTCCAGAGGCAAAGGTGGTGTGGCTGAAGGTTATCAAACGCAAGTGGAAGGAGCCACGCTGGACGGGTCCTTACGAGGTCATTGCCAGAACAACTACAGCAGTTCAACTAAAAGGGAAAGGCGATACCTGGTATCATTGGTCGCAGTGTGCGCCAGCACATGAGAGTTTGATAGAAGAAAGCTTGTCTTCAACCAACACAGGTGTCAACCAACAGAGGCAGAATAAATCCTCTCACCTGTGCAACGGGCCAACCAGTAGTCCACCTGGAAGGCCGAAGAAAGAAGAGGAGCAGTGCAGAAGGTCACCACGCCAGCAGAAAAGAGCGGTGACAAGTTGAGAACTCCAAAAAGGAGGGGAGTTTCATTCCAGAATACAAAATTTATATAACATGATGCAAACACACGAATCAGAGATACGGAATGAGAAAAAACTTATTAAAATGTTCCTTACAACTACACGTCTATTATATGCAGTAATATTAACTATGGCTGTGTTGTTTATTGTCTATATTTCGCAGGGCACTCCGGGCCACTCGTCCGAACACGGAGGCCAGTCTAGCCCAGCACTTCCTGAGACTGTAGTTGCTAAAACGGGATCGGTGGAAAGACGAAAGTGCGAGGTGTCAGGTAAAGGTGATGAGTGTCTCAGCACATATAATGGCATAGAGTTGAATTATGTTAAAGGGTCTACCAGCTCATTCACGTTTGATTTGTGCGACGTCATTAAGTCTACAGGAGCTAGTAGTAGCTGGAGAGCGTATAATGTGTGGGTCTGCAATCACCCCATGATATGCTCCCGGAGCCCCTCGTGGGGCAAACACATTCACACATACGTAGCAGGTCAGTGGTGCGCCTGGGAAAATGTGGTGAGTTGGACAGGAGTAGGATGGCAGCCATATGTGCCAAAGGGCCTGAAAGGAATAGCTATTCAAAGAGATTATTCTGTTTCTCATAACCCTGTCACCCTTTCCCTAGGACAGTGGGACACGCTCCCCAAAGCCGAGATCCCGGGAGGCGTGTTCTATCTGGTAATCGGGGTGGATGTGACAGGAATAGATCCATTTGGGGTAATTAGAGTAAACTTAGTTGACCCACAGTCTAAGCCGCTCACAAAAAGCTCAATCACCACTCTGACTGATCAAACGTTAACCTCGGAAACGGTAGCTCAAAAGGAGCAGGAGCCAAAAGAGAGACCACTTCTGACAACAGATTACACTAGATTGAAGCCTCAGGATTTGATCGAGCGTGCCACCGGTTTCAAGGACAGTAATCTTTGGCTTTATTGGGTGGCTCAAAATGCTAAAGAACAACATGTAGCCGACTGTGTTGCCTGTGCTTCAGCCAGGCCACGTTTGTTTACGGAGCCCGCACCACTGCATCCAGAGGATAAGTGGGGCTATGATTGTATGTTGCAGCTAACTAAAGGTGCAGTGAGTACTGGCAACTGTACTCTGTTGTCCAGCCTTTTCCCTCCCATTCCAAAACAGACAACAGTGGGACCATTTATGCCAAAACAAGATAACTATACATGTTTCAAGTTCTCTACAGATAATGAAAAGTACAAGGTGGGAGAAATCGACCCAACTTGGTGTGCCGTCACACTCACGGGAAGAACCACCAATAATGTAAGCGACCCAAGCACGGTAATTGGAACATGGGCGAGAAGTGGGTTGTATTATTATTGTGGGGAAAGCACTCTCTTGGCTCGTGTTCCTGTAGGAAGCGTAGGGACATGTGCGATGGTGCGACTGGGAGCTCCACTCATGCTTATTGGGAACCAGGTAAAGGCTATTCCACAACACAACACACGTACCTTAGCCGCCAGACGTAAGAGACATATTCTGGCCAAAAGAGGGACCCAGGGTACACATGCTTATGATCCTCGCCTGAACTCACCGACTTGGATAGACTCCATAGGAGTGCCCAGGGGAGTTCCAGACGAGTACAAGCTGGCAGACCCGGTAGCTTCAGGATTTGAAAGTATATTCCTTTGGGTAACGCCTAATAAGAATGTTGACCGCATTAACTATGTTCATTACAACTTGCTGAGACTCTCTAACCTAACCAGGGACGCCATGGTGGGGTTCGTAGAACAATTGGGTCCGAGTTCGCTGATGGGAGTGCAAAATCGAATGGCTCTTGACATGTTGTTGGCAGAGAAGGGAGTGTGTGTGTGTGCCATGTTCGGAGACATGTGCTGCACCTTTATCCCCAATAATACTGCCCCAGATGGCTCAGTAACTCGAGCTCTGGAGGGCCTGAAAACTTTGTCTAAAACCATGCATGAGCACTCAGGTATCGAAAACCCGCTGGTGTCCTGGATGACCTCCGTGTTTGGACGATGGAAAGGTGTGGCTATGTCAGTGATGTTTTCCTTGGCCGTACTTTTGGGAATACTGGTCATCGGTGGTTGTTGTATCATTCCTTGTGTCAGAGGATTGTTGGTAATGATAATGGCGAGGGTTGCGAACCCCGAACGGGTGGAGTCCATCTACATGATGGACTTAGAACCCATAGAGTGGGGCAGGGAGTGATACAACACGAGGTGTGGTGACATTCCTTGTTGGAATGTCAAAAGAGGGAATGTGGAGATTCAGAAATTCTTTTATTGCTGCCATATAACCTGCATTATTATAATTGCATTAATAACATGTTTTATAGCATTATTTTATTGGTAATATTTCTTACAGGGTTCATGTTGCTTTGAAGATGTTTGCCATCACATTGACCTTTTTTATTTACAGGCTTAGTTATGATCATTTTATACACATTGCACATCTGTGCCGATTTGGAGTTGATGTTCCATCCAAAAGGGTCTTAAGTTTCACTGTAGAACATAGAAGGTTGACTGCATGCATGCTTACAATACACATAAATTTAGTGACAGGCCTGAGCAAAGGCCCAAGTGTCTTCTGCTTCTTTTGTAACCTGTTGCCCTTTAGTCTACTTGGTGACTGATGATCAGAGTTAGTGACCGACCTCAGAGACCCTGGGGGCTTGAAGTTTATTGCCTTATTTGGTAGGTGTTATAGAAAAGAGAAGTTATATGTCTGTGTCTAGCCATTAAAGATGTATAAGATGTACTATTGTCTGTAAACAATGACTGCACACAATGTATTTTTGACCTGTAATTGACGCACGTGGGGGTGTGATCCTCAGTGCTATAAAACCAGCATCCAGTGTATTTTTGTGAGGAGACTCACATTTCTTCTCCTGTGTTAATAAACTCACCGTTTGATTGCACTTTTCTGGGGCCTCCGTGGTTTGTTTCACTGCTCTACATTGATCGATTTCACAACAATAGGCAGGTTTTTGAAATGGGGCCGCCGTCATCTTACTGAAGAACTTGAATGCTTAAATGTTCATAAAATCGACCAACAGTTAGAAAACAATCCTGCTATTTAGTGCTAACTGAGCTCGTTCACACACAGCTGGTGGCCTGAAAAACAGTGTGTCATTACCAACATGTCACACAAGAAACATCTCATGATGGGTAAAACCAGCGAGCTCCCTCAACCATCACAGCCTCGTTGTTGATACTGACGACATCAGTT
This sequence comes from Oreochromis niloticus, assembly GCF_001858045.2. NCBI lineage: Eukaryota > Metazoa > Chordata > Actinopteri > Cichliformes > Cichlidae > Oreochromis > Oreochromis niloticus. The sequence goes on along the minus strand of NC_031976.2, from coordinate 1,881,156 downwards.
ACAGCAGGACTTTAACCCACTAAAGGTTCCAGTGTTGGGGCCATGACAGCAAACATCATCTCACCATAAACCGACCATGACCAGCTGCTTGCTGCAAGACTTCACACAGAGGAGTGAAACTAATTTTCAGAGCTGACCAAGAAGCTGTAAAAAGAGAGTTTTTCCTTCCCACTGTCGCCAACATGTTTGCTCAGAGGGGGTCGTCTGATCGCTGGGGTTTCTCTGGGTTGTATTTATCTTACAATAGTGTAAGTCACCTTGAGGCAACTGTGATTTGGCGCTATATTAATAAAGTTTAAATGAACTGAATTGAATTTGGTGAGAATTTCATGTTGTTGGGAGAAGTGAGCTAAAGGAAAATTTAAGTCCCCCCCAGCTTACCTCTCATTACATCACAGGACTTAACATCATCCAGCCTTATGTTTAACATTACACAGAGCGCTATAACAGAGTTTATCTATTGATCTTGCTCAGAGTAAATCATCTTTATTCTTAATCCAAGATGTAATAAAAGTATGAGTCCAGTTAATATGATGAATGATAAATGCAGTTAAATGAAAATGAGTAATGTGTGTGTAGACATGACCCAACCTTATAATACTGTGATTGGACCGCACATAGTTTTGAAGAGAAAAGGTGAGAGGAAATATTCTTATGTATTTGAAGTTAAAGGAGATGATGTTAAAATGGATGTGATGATAGATCTGAGTGAAATGACATAAACTGAATGAAACTAAGTGAAGTGTGTTCATATGTGACTGAATGTTCAATTTTAATTGGATTTTCTATACTAAGAATAACACAAACAAAAAGAAAATGTCATGAAGTTATTTTAAAACTAGTTTTGACTCACACATGTGTAAGCAGTCAGATGAACGGTGTGGCTGGACGTCGGGCGACTGTTGGCCAACAACAGTGACTGGGCTCTGAGACTCTACCGTTTATTGCAAGCACTGCCCAGCACTGTGGACGTATAACTGGACTTATGATTTTTGCCATGTTAGCGTAGAAATTCAAGAGGATTTGGATTTCCTTTGTTTGTGTCTAGAAAACAACTTCCAAGAGCTCGACTCCTTCTACTGAATTATATCCACATAGATGTGGTGTGTCCTCTTCTTCTACCTCCGTCCTCCCAGACATCAGAACAAAGTCAGCATTAGTTCACAGCAAGCTCATTAAATAAGTATGATTTAAATCATCTAAGTAATTGCTTCTGTGATTCGTACTTTTTGATTCACTGTTTGCTTTGATCTTATTAAAATGCTTTAATAAAATATTTGCATTCAAAAAGTCTAAATTGTGGACATTCCCTTTTAACCCTTTGTAAAACAATAAAGGTAACAATGAGTATTAAACTACATTTGTATAAATGGCTCTTACAGTTTACTCCAGTCTCTAAAAGTAACAGACAGTAACAGACTCTTGTGGGTCAGCTTCCCAAGCCACTAAACTAAACCTAGTCATACTGCCAGAGCGGAGCTGTCGCTGACGGGTCTGCGAGGCTACTCAGGACCCTGGTTGTTGTCAAAGGGAGCGGGGTAGACACCTGGAGGAGAGCAGTAGTCTGAACTGGTCGAGTTCCCCCGCCCATTGACTGCATCTAAGTTTTGCAGCGGCTACTGAGGAAGAACCGAAGAGCAGAAATAGGACTATAAACTGACGGTCGATCCAGACTTCCTGTGTTGGGTGCTGGTCCCACAGAGCGACAATTTCAAGAGCACCTTTAAAAATACACGTAGGAAATTATTTGACCCACTGTACAGTCACAAGCTGTGGGTAGTGGGAGAAAGAATAATGTTACACAAAGCAGTGGAAATCCCTTACAGCCATTCAGGGAAGCTCAGAGTGAAGCTGCTATTGATGGCGGGCTTTACAATCATACTTGCCTTTAGCAGGCAGTGCAGAGATGATGTGGTCGGCTGATATGACTCCATCCTCCAAATGGACCTACAGACACAGACAGACACACACACAGACACACACACGGACACACACACACAGACACACACACGGACACACACACGGACACACAGCTTATCAAAGTCATCTTAGACTCTACGGCCTCTGAAAATTTAAACTGTAACTGTAACAATCAAAGCAATACTTGTGTTAAATTCTTGAATTAAAGCTCAAACTTTGCAGTTCAATGACGTCTTGGTGATGTACACAGGCTTAAAAACAACAGTTTCACTGTTTATGGACCTCACTGTATTTTCAATGAAGTTAACATGTGTAGACCAACTAACAAACCATTTCTCTGATTTTCAACCTGCTGGTGATGCTGGCAGAAAACTGAAGAGAAGAGATTTATCTGAGCTCCCTGACAAAACCTCCTGGTACAGTCAAAGTTTACACTCTTCTTTCTCACTGTCGTTACTTCCTGGTGCTAGCAGTAGAGAGGAAATCAGAACATTGCAGGCATTAAACATTCTCTTCAGCAAATGTGAAACCTTGCAAAAAGCCAAATGATGCCAAAGTGCAAACAAACTGCCATTCCCCCGACACTACCATGGTACCAACATAACACACCACTGCAAACCACCTAAGGTTTAGTTAAACGTCTTTAGCCTCCGCACTAACCTGCCAACCAGAGGCTGAAGGATCAATCTGTTTAACAACAGCCTCTTTGTGAAGTTGCACTCTCCCACTCTGTTGTAGATACTCCGCAATGGCTTCTGGAAACGACTGCATGCCCCTCTTCAACGACCACTGGGCCCACGACTCCTTCTTAGATCTTTTAGCCAGAGGGCCGCGGGTAATCACCTGAGCCTCACCTGCAGGTTTCAAGCATACAACCTTAGTCCTGCAATAAAGACAGCACACTTCACTTTTAGCACGGAGGAAAGTGAGACAGCCTGAAAATGCTGAATCCAAGCCAAACACAACCATCTGTTAGCATCAAGCCACCAAAGAGCCAGCGTGTACAACCAGGGCTCAGAATGAGTTCAAATCAATTATTTGATTTATAAGGCTAAACACAGACATTTAATGAGTCCTGACAAACATGTGAGTCAGAAAGTCCTGGAAGTTATTTTAAGATAAACTAGAAGTGGAATCAGCCGAACAGCTTAATACAGCCTCACCATGTTTATGGTTTTCAAAAAGGCTGAAACGTGTTACAGGATGTAAAGTTTACTGATGCCACACATTTCTGTTACGTTGGACAACGTTGTTCATCCATGTACCCTGACCTCCTGCACACAACACCTGATAGAGGTGCCTAATTACCAAACCAGCTTTACCTTACCTTTACTATCTTTACTACACAACATGAGGAGAAAGGAAGAAATGAACTGCTGCTGTCGTTTCTAATGACGCTCTTTGACTCATCGTGTGGTCTGCCAAGTCAAAATATGACGCTTTTATTGGAAACCCCATCCTCTGGACTCAGGAAGAACAGCTTCCAGTCGTATTTGAATTTTATAAAACTGAGACAATTAATCAAATATGATTAGATTGATTTTAAAGAGCATTTTATTTTTTTCTGCAAACTGGCTCTTTACTGGCTATTTTTCTGTCAATTTGTTTTGCTGATGATCAACAGCCTGCAATGATGCTAATAAATGGTCCACACAGTGGAAGTGATGACTGTACCTGAGCCCAGCAGCATTCCCAGGACGATGGAACCTCTGTGCTGCTCTGCGTTGTAGAGGACAGGAAAACAAGAGCGCACACTCAACTTCCTGCAGTCCCCTGCAAATACACCCCGACACAAACTGTCCACAGCTATGTCTGCTAACTAACACACACACACACACACACACACACACACACACACACACACACAGAGTTACGTTTGAATCTTAGTTAAACACTGTTAGAGACTAGCTTCACATGTTTCCAGTATAAAATTAAAATCATTGCTCCCGTCCATAATGACTGTGTCACACATAAAAAACTAGATAAACAGCTTTCAGGTATCTACTTCCAAGTGACTGCAACAATTGTGTGTGTGGGGATTGTTTGACTAGCCAAGGCTAAAATCCAGTGTAGTGGCCTAGCCTCTCCGTCTTGTCTGTCCAGCTTTCCCCTACAATGTTTCCTCACGTAAACAAGGTTGCTGGTGGTTGAGATGACACAATGCCCTGAAAATCTGTGGGCTAAACTAAAGACCAAGGTCCATCTTGAGAGCTTCACCAAAGGAGGATGGGCTGGGACAGCTCAGGAGATGCATGGGACTTGTTGAAAGCTGCAATAAATGACTCTAGGCTGTTATCCAGGAAAAAAGATACACTATTGACTATCAGCATCAGAAGGGCTCATAATTTTGACCTTGGTAGGTTTTAGTTTGTGTGAAAAAAATTTGTTTTTTGTGTGTAAAGTAAAGTCATGTAAGTCCCCCCGCCCACAAAAAATAGGATGTTTGGAAAGGCTGCGTTACATTTCTTGCTCTGTTCAACAGAACGTCAGAGAAAATAGTCTCTCTCTTTTCACAGAGACTCTCTTCTGTCCTCATTCTGGTTTTATGATTTCACAACAATCATCTTTACTGACACAAAGTTCTTCTCACCTCCTTTCCTAGCCTCCTAGAAACGAACGAATGGACTGACTCGTCGTCGTTCTTGGTTTTATTCACCAGTATCTCAGCAGCGACGCTCAGCAGCAGCGGCCGAGAGAAAGGTGGGACTGTCCGCACAATCCCACTGGAGGAAAAATGCACAGAGACGGAGAGGAAAACGCTCAACGGAAAGTTAGAGGTTACACTTCATGATTTCATTTGAAATGAGTAAATATACAGCCGGTCGACATTCAGCAGAACATAATGCAAAATCAAACATGTTTGAATTGATTCAAACAGTAAATGTTTCTAAACTCTCACCTGATTCCTGACGGCATCTTGTGCAGCTGTCCATTAACATACAGGTATCTGTTTCTGGAGGCAATGTGGCTGAAGCTGACTGGCAGAATCTCCTCTCCCAGACCCAAATCATCCACCTGCAAACACACACACATGCACGCACACGCACACACACAGGTTTCAGTCTGTTGTGGTCAGTTCAGCTCTTATCAACAGCTGTTGTGTTTTGGTGTGATATAAATAAAAGGGAAGTGACCTGAGCCTGTGGTCACAGTGTTGCTGTAATGATGGAACTCACCATATTGAGCGTGTTGGATCCCACTGCTCCTGCAGGTCGAATCCCTCTGGGTCCATGCTCAAACACCGCTCCGTCTGATCTCCGAGTGGACCACAGCCAACCTCCAAAACGACTGCTTGCCTCTAAAAGAATGACCTGTTTGGATATTTAGGTTTAAATCGTCTCAAGATGTACGCAGCAGTGGCCAAGAAATGAAAGACAAATTACACGGTAGTAAGAGGCACAACATTTCATATAAACATCTTAATAACCTTCCTGCATCTCTATTTGCATATCTCATGTTTTAGATGTTCCTGCAGGACATAAAGCGTACAGGAAGTAGAGCAGGGCGATATGACCAAATATATATATCACGATATATATTTGAAAATTTACGATAACGATTTAACTGACTATATAATTTTTGCCAGACAAAACTCCACAACTTTACTAGCGCAAAAAAACCCCATCCATTTATTTTCACATAAACAAGCAGCTGTTTTTTATGTGCATTAAAGCTATATAAAAATTTAACAGTGCAAATGCAAATTCCTTGCTGACAGTTTAACCAAAAGGCATTTCCAGTAGAAATGGGCTGACATATCCTCAGCATAACCATGTATAATATCCACTGAAGTTAAAAAGAGATGCTTTGCAACATTAAACTGCAGTGTGCCAAATAAAAAAGTCAAATATGTATTTTTCGGACCATAAGGTGCACGGGATTATAAGGCAGATTAAGCGAAACAAAGCAGTCAGATAAATCAAACTTTATTCAACTTCTTGCTTCCTCCACTTCTGTACCATTGATTCATTAATGCTGTATTCCATCACAGCTGCTCTATTCCCATGTTGTTGCAGTATATTAATGACTAACCTCGTATTGTGGATGGATTATCTCACTTGTTCTCCTGACTGAAGTTTGGTCCGTTTACAGCATCCTGCCATGCGAGTGCATTTGTCCCTAACCATCAGGAACCCTCACGTTAACTTTTATCAAGTGGAAAAAAGTTAGCATTCATCCTCCAGCTTCACTGTGTTTATGTTATGCTAACGTAGCTGTGTCGCTAGCGATCACGTAGCACATCATTATATAGCAGCTAGCCCAACTTCAGTAACCCTACAAACGTCACAGCTGTTTAGTTTTCTGTCTTCATTTATGTTGGAAGTGATAGCAGAGCTGTACGTTTGAATGTTTCAGAAATCTCTCAGTCAGAACATGCTATATCATGTTTAGGTAACTAGCGAAACTAGCGAGCTAACTTCCTGCTAACTTGGTGCTGACTTCTAACTCCCTCAAATGTAATAAATTCAGTTTTCATGGATGCCTGGATGTTAAACTTCAGCATTGCTGCTTTACCAGGTGTAACTATGATCGTTTTATTAAAGGACATTTCCTTTAGCCTTCCTATTAGGGCTGGGCCATGTTATACCGTTCACGGTAATACCGGTACAATGTTAGGCAACGATAAGAAAATGAAATATCACGATAGAATATGGGTAAAACGCGCATGTGCAGTGCCTTTGTTTTAATACGCACATGGCCGAAAAAGCACGGCGGCAACGGAGAATGAGAAGGGGGAAAGTGGATTGTTGAGTGAAACGGATGAACCAGAATTGGTTTGTAAAAATGGTGCCACTTCAGTGATGTGGAACTGGTTTGGTGTTTGTCCGTCAGATACACAACAAAGCACTTTTTTTATGTAGAACATGCAAGCGGGCCGTCGTTATTGCTGTATTTGTCGGACTAAGGTGCTCGTAAATCTGGGAGTAATCTGGGTCCTAAACTCCGTCGCTTCAGGTCCCAAAGTCAAACGAACACTGCAGCATCAGTGAGAGTTACAAACTGTCTAAATTCTTTCATCTTTAATAAGCCCTTTCACATTGGACGCAGCACACGCAGCACTGCGCCCTGAAACCCATTCATGTCTACAGGTTTCGCCACACATTAAGTTTCCTGCTGCACTAAGGAAAGAGCATCACAAGCCCAAACGCGGAGCGTGGAGTACTCTTGCTTCGCCTGCGGTGCGTGGTGGCGCACTTTCCCGCGACCAATAGAAACAAAGCCTGCAGAACAGAGTCCTGTGAACTTTTTCACATACAGGGACCTCCAGAGTCCTTTCAACGGCTCTGTGGACCTCGGGGGGAGTATTGTGGAAACGACACACTCTTCACTGGTCAGCACAGCTACAAAGCTTTCGTGTTAAAGAATGAGCGATACGTGTTTTTATTAAACGGCCTGAATGTTCTTTAATATTGTCTAGTTTTCTCGTTTTCTACTTCTAAATTCAGACAAAACTGATATTAATTAGACTCGACCCTAAAAATCGACCCTGTTACCAAGGGCTTACTCATGTCAGATGGTCTGATTGTAGGTGCTTTTCTCTCTAATATCTTTCCCCTTTTTATATAAAGTGTCTTGATACAAGTGCTGTCCCTAATTGGTGCTTTAAGCTGTAAATAAAACTGAACAGAACTGAGCACGCAGGACTTTGGGAAAAACACATTCCTGCCCGTCTTAGCTGAGGACATTTTACAAATGAAATTCCGAATCAAATCTCAAAGTGTTTCACTTCCTGGTTTGATAAGGGTTAGAAAAATGAGGGGGAGGGTTTTAAATCCAATTCTGGACTTAACAGGGAGCCAGTAAAAGAAGCTAGTATGGGCTAAACACGACGTCCCTTTGTTCCTGTCAGTACTTACACTGCAGCATGTGGGATCCACTGACTCCGTTTCAAGCGTACTTTTCAAACAGCTCGATAATAATGAACTTCAACCAGTAACAAGTAGGTTTTCAGCTCACACTGTCACAGGCTGTTTCTAATTTTAACATCTGCCAGATGTAATAAGGGTGCTCGAGAAACTTGCTTCATACATGAAGGGTGTTTTTTCCATCTTTTTTCTCCTAATCAAACAAAGCATGTGTTACCTTGGTAACCTGGGGGCTCTTGCACAGGTAGTAGGATGCAGCCAAACCCCCAATCCCTCCTCCAAGGACAGCAACTGTTCTCATTGGCCAACTGCAAACACAAATAACATTAAGAAGAGTGAGTAGAGTGAATATGCTCGTCCAGTTTTTGGACACACATTTGTTTTGGAGTTTTTTTACACCACCATGGTGGACGTGAAATGAAGAACTGAAGTGAACTTAACTTAAAGGTTTAACATTAAAAATGACTGGATTAACCATCTCCAGACCTCTTAACTCTTTCATCTGTTGTGAGATTTTGAGAGGAAATGGAACACCTGCCCATGAGAGTCTGGGGAAAATGGCTAACATTCCTAAAAGTTTAATCCAGTATTACAGATTAAAGCTGAACGTCTGCTTCATGGCAAACAGACTGTAGGATAGGCAAGCTGTGAAAGATACTGTTGCTGTCCAAATACTGATGGTGTGCTGACTTCAAACTGTATACCAGTTTTTAAACTGTGTTGATAGTAGGGCGATTAGTCGATTAGTCGACTAGTCACGATTACATCGACTATCAAAATCGTCGACAACTAATTTAATAGTCGACGCGTCGTTTGAAGCTTTGTAAGATCCCAAAGACGCAGGAATAAGTAGTAGGATTTAAGAGTGTAATAACGGACTGAAACAGAAGATGGCAGCACTGCATGTACAAGGATGCCAGCTGCCGTTAAACCCCGAAGAAGAAGAAGCTGTGTCCCAGAATTCATAGCGCGACCCATCGCGGCCCTGCTCAGTTTCCAACAATGGCGGCAGCTAGTTAGTTTTAATATTACTCTTATTATTCTTTCTGGGTCACAAAATAAACGTTTAACATATTTTCAGGCGAGAATGTAGCTGTGTAAACTTCAAATATCTGCTCAGTTTATCAAGACATCACATATTTTCAAAACTGCTCCGATGTTTTCGGAGACGTCTGTTACCCACCAGCTCGATAGCTAGCTGGGGTTGACGGCTCACTAGAGCCGGTGAGAACACCGGACTCCCGGCAAATCGTTTTCAAACCCACCGCCGTCTTTCGCTACTCAGGTTAACCATGATATATAAGTCACTTAGATAACATAAAAATGTTATTGTTTGGCTTTTTTCAGTATTTTATTTGTTCCTGAGTAAATCGGTTTGGCTGAGATTAAAGTTATAGTTTTTACACAGCTGAATAAACGTCAAGCAGACAGCTGATTATCAGAAGTGTGAGATGCTCGAGAATATACTCCGGTGTCCTGTTATATTTTAGATAGCAAGGAGCAGACAGCTGAGTTTATTAAACTTCACCGAAACAATCTGCAAATTTTATTAAAATTTAATAAACTATCATCTTGTCTTTATTTTTAGTTAGCACAATAAGCTGGACGTTTTACGTCCAATGGATGCAGGATCTGATTAGTCGACTAATCGCAAAAATAATCGGTGACTAGTCGACTATCAAATAATCGTTTGTGGCAGCCCTAGTTGATAGCCGCGTAAAACCAGAGTTACGATGAACAATATACGCGGTGGTTTTTCCTGAATAAAATCGACGTTTTCTTTTGGTTGATTTTTGTTTTTGTGATTTAGCTTCTGTGAAGCACTTTGTGATTTTATCTTGAAAGGTGCTATATAAATAAAATTTTACTTACTGCGGGAAGAAACACTAAAAGCTGCGTTTTCTAAGGACAGTTGGTGTGTGGTCTTGTACAGTCGGTGTGTGGTATAGTCGATTGTTCTGTTTTGCGTGTCAGAACAATGAGGCGACTGCTGAATGTCACCGGTGCTGCTTAAATAGCCACCAAAGGCAGATTGAACTCTGTTGCCAGGTGGAGTCATACACCTGCTCTCAGGCCTGCAGGTGCCAGGCTGTGATGTGCTCCTTTATCTTATAGTGGACAGAAACTATTTTTTGGACAGGCACAAATAATTTGTGTGACATCTTATTTAATGCAGAACGCCTGACTGTTCTGTAAATAGTTTTACTTTCTAATACCAAACACCGGAGGTGTTGGCTAATTTAGGTAAATAGTTGTATGTAACTTTGTTGTTTGCAAAACTCTGCATAGGTCAGTGGTTCCCAAACTTTTTTTGCCAGGCCCCCCTTTTTTACAAGGAAAATGTTCGTGCCCCCCCACCACCTAACCCCCGCACAAACACACCCTCCAAACACACACACCCATATTTTGTTTACAAACTCCATTGCGGTTTATTTCACACCTCAAACATTTAGTAAACAATTAAGCAAATACAAGTAAACGGCAATAAATTACAGGTAGTAATAAAATATACTACTAACTCTTTTACGCTGCGTCCACACCTACACGGGTATTTTTGAAAACTCAGCTGTTTCTATGCGTTTGGGCCTTTCGTCAACACGTAAACGGCGTTGCGATTCACCGAAAACGGAGATTATTTAAAACTCCTTTTTTGCGTTTACGTGTGGACGAGGATTACAGAGTTCGTCACGCGACGACAAAGGTATGTGCCTCTTTTCACGTCACGCTGTGCGCCACGTTATTGTTTACATGAGATGAATTGCAGAATGGCAGATAGTCAGATTAACAGTAACAGTATTTTGTCTCTATCTGCAGGTTTTACACACTTACATATACACACGCAGTTACTGTCCCTGCATTTAGAAAGGCAGAGGCGTCACGGTGTAATTATTTTACGTGTAGTTGTTTTTTTCCTGTGTAATAATGTTCAACATTGCTGTCAATACATTTTTCAAAAAATGTCTCTCTGAGCAAAATGGGTTCAAAAACAAAAACAGCTGTGGGATACTGTTTGTCCGTGATTTGAACCGGGGGAACAAATTACGGCGGGATCAGCCTGATATTATTTGTATCCCGCTGCAACTTTACTGCATAAAGAGCTAACATGTCCAAAATGTCAGGAGTAGTTAGTTATTACAAGAAGTGTTTGTGAACTAAAAATCAACATTGTTGGATACTGTTTGTCCGTGATTTGGAGAGCCCAGCGCTGCTCCCGACGCAGGGAAACTAATTGGTAAATGGCCTGCATTTGTATAGCGCTTTTCTAGTCCATAGGACCCCAAAGCGCTTTACACTACATTCAGTCATTCACACACACATTCACACACTGGCGATAGCAAGCTACATTGTAGCCACAGCTGCCCTGGGGCGCACTGACAGAGGCGAGGCTGCCGGACACTGGCACCACCGGGCCCTCTGACCACCACCAGTAGGCAAACATGGGGTTAGTATCTTGCCCAAGGATATTTGGCATGCAGCCAGGATGCAGCCTGGGATCGAACCACCGACCTTCTGATTAGTGGCTGACCTGCTCTGCCACCTGAGCTACAGCCACCCCAATTTTGCAGGGGAGACCTACCTCGGCACTTGTGCAGGTGAAGCCAAAGGGAAGATATGCTTCACCATATTTTCTAGTCTTTAGCTTGGAAGGAAGTTGGTTTGGAGACATTTTTGGCGATGCTTCATCTCCTGCTTTGCGTTTATGTGGGAGCCCCGTCAAAAACCTGTCCACAGTGTCCAAGCGCTCTTCTTTTTTTTTTTTTTTTTCCCCTTTTCATACCGCGCCCCCTGCAATGGCTCTGCGCCCCCCCTCTGGGGCGGGCCCCACACTTTGGGAACCTCTGGCATAGGTTTTTAAAATTTACAGTTTATATTTGAATTTCAAGTTATGAAAATGATTCTTTAAGCATGTTTGTGGTTTTTACAGTAAAAAAACCCCCCAAAAAAACCTTTTTTCTACTCTGATTTTATGTTTTTTGTCTGTATTTAGATCAACTGTGTTAATACAGTATGACCAAATGTAAAAATAGCTAAATTCAGACAGGTTGTGCTGAAAAGAATGATACCAAACAAGACAAGGTAATCAGTATTTAAAAGTTTGAATATAGAGGTAAAATCAGAAGTAGTCAAAAGTGGACAGATACCCTGGAATGCAGAGAGTTAAACTGCGGTGTTTGAGAACTGACAACAGTGAGTTACGTGACTGGTTCGTTTTTGATGAGAGCAGCCAGTCAATGTTTTGTTCCAGCTGTGGGCAGCACGCGCCTTCCAGCAGCAAGACTAATAGTTTTATTGTAGGCACAAAAAATGTGAAATTAGAGACCACCGAGGACCATGAATCGTCTAAATGGAACTGTGGCTCCAGAGAAAATTCCTTGAACGATGAGGGCACTGTGCAGCCTGAAAACAGCCCAGCATGGGTGTAGCTGGCTGTAGGAAGGGAGGGAGAGGAAGTAAAGACACTGTCAGAATCTGATGCAGAAGCCACAAAGTAAGGACAGGACTGTGAATGTCAGGGTTGTGTACCTGTTTGATGGTAGTAATAGTATTATTACACTGCACCACTGTTAAGGTGTTCATAATGCATTGTGTTACATCACTTTGTATAGGTACACATGTATGATACACTGCAAGAAAAAATGTACTGTACAGAAATGTAACAGAGTTAAGAATAAATGATACAATTTATAAGGTTTGTTTGAAAATGTTTAATATCCAGCCCTGGACCTGAGTGTAGCTGATAGCTGATAGCTGGTAAAGATATGGACGACAGTTGGTTTATCAGGCCTCTCACTCTGTCACCCTCCACACCCTGTCAGCAGTCTGTCCAACTGCCCGTCTTCACACAAAGAGCCCTGCAGCCTGACAGCAGGCTTTTTGTATAGTTGATACTTAAAAGAGCAGAAATAAAGGAAAGAATTCCAACGGAATGTTCTGTTCTTAGTGTCTCGCCTTTATCCTCAGTGGATTAGGAAGCACCGCCATCAAGTGAGCCATCATATGTGAGCCACGGTGAAGCCAGCCGCCTCTTATCTGACGCATAAATTTAAGCTTTAGGCCAGCGCCTCGTCTCCTTCATTGATGATCGCAAACATCAGACTCACACACACTTATGCACGTGCACACATTGCATTTGGAGAGTCTGATTGCATCATATTCAAAACTTCATATAAAATCATCCTTAATAGTTGACGTGAAACTTTCAACACATTTTTTCTCTCATCACTCTACATCTGTGCCGAGTTTCATCTCAAACTGCTTTCGTTCTACCAAGAAATTAAAGGACAAGTCTGCTCAAATTTAAAAACTTTAAAGGAATGTGATAACGTCATGTTAACATTTTATTAAAACTCATCTGTGAGATTTTTTTTAATGATGATTCAGCACAGACGTAGATGGAATTTGAGCATAACTGCCCTTTAATTTTGTTGAAATACTGCAGCTGATAGACATGAAACCAGGTGTAGAGTTATTGGACCACAGGCAGAATGTGTGGAAAGTTTCACATGAACTATCAGGCTGTCCCAATGCACTGTGTAAACGGACTGATTCTAATATAGCGCTTCACACAACTTGTGCATTCACCCATTCACACCAGCACGTTTGTCTATTGTTCCTAAGTAACTGCAGGTTAGCTAACTAACATCTACACACATCATAGTCCGATGGATGCATCGGAGAGCAACACGGGATTAGTATCTTACATGCAGACTAGGATCGAACCACCTGCTCTGCCAGTAGGTGACCTGTTCTACCACCTGAGCTACTGCCACCCACGCACAATGTGTGCGTGTTTTTATGCGTGCGCCAGTCTACAGACGCTGCCGCAAAGCCTGTGTAGAAGCGCAAGAAAGTTTATGCGGCGGATAAGAGGCGGCTGGCTCTACGCAGCTCTGAGTCACAAGAACTGTGGCACGCTGCTGACATTTCCAAACAACGAAACGATAGGTCACAGTGGAGAGTGTGAACGAGCGTCTTTACTTTGGCTGGAGGACAGCGTCCCACACCAATACCGAGAAACAAACACACGGGCTGTTACAGAGTCTGCGCAAACAGCGGACAGAGCCGCTTCACAGTCAGAGTCCTGCTGCCGAGCTCAGGCTTACCTGTAGATGAGGCACGGAAACGAGTCCGCGCTCCGCAGCTTCCATTCACGACCACAGTAAGGCTTCCGACTTCTTCTTTTTACATTTTTATTGGCGGTTGGCAAACACCTGAGTGGTGCATTACCGCCACCAACTGGTATGGAGTGTGGTCTGGAACAAAACAAAAAACCCTCAAATCCTTCCAAACAGTTTCCCCTCTTTTAAAAACTGAAATAAGTCCTGATGATTTTTACTTCCTGATTCCTTTTGCAATAAATCAATAAGATCTCGTTTGATTTTTATGTTACTCAGGTTTTGGGTCAATTGTCTCCTGTCGACCTGATTCTATAGTTTCCTCTTCTCCACAGTAGTCACACTCCCCTGTATTATGTTTCCCTATCATGAATAATGTAGTGTTCAAACCAGTAAGTCCAAATCTCATTCTTGATATGACCACCTCCTCTCTCCTACTCCGTCCTGTTGTTCTCATTCCTCCCACCCTCCTTTGAATTTTACACAGCCACCATCCCTTCCTTTCTTCCTCCCACTGTTTCTGACATCTTTTCCTCGTTTCTTGCCTGACAATACTGTTTATCTCTGCTTGGCCAAAGCTAACAGCCATGTCAACCACCCCATGTTTTGTGCCCTCCTTTGCAACGCTGTCATTTCATTCGCCCTTGCTCCATAAAAACACAACTGTAAGTCCCATCACGTATGAAAAGTGTTTGCTGACCCTCTGCTCTACCTTCTGAGTGACTATGCTGTAAACTGACCAATGATGAGCTTGAATCTGAACAAATGACTGCATGTAATGGCCTTATGTCTTCTACCAACTGAACAGCTAATAGTATTGTGAGCATTTCTACACTGTATACTGAAAGTCCATCAGTAATCCTTTTCCCGATTCAACCCTAAACTCCGGGACCACAACTGCTACACCAGTTTGACCAGTGTTCTTTGATGTGTCTGTATATATTGGAACATAATTATACTGGTCAATGTTAGCCTGTACTGTATGAGAGTTTAAAAAAATGCCTTATCCTTATTCTTCTTGTCCAATAATGTGAAATCTACTGTGGCATCAGGAAGTATCCATGGAGTTATAGCTGGTAACGGCACTCTTTGACTGATCCAGTTTAAATTCTGTTGCTCGCCTTCCCACAATCCATCCAAAGCTCTTTGTTTCCTGTCTTTCTTTCTCCCAGCAAGGTTTGATTACTTCTTGTGTTGGAATGCTTCCGACTTATGGACTCCTTCAGAATAAAAGCACATCCTGATAGAAAAGAGTTTCCGGTTTATGACTTTACTGCTGCCAGCTGGTTCAGGTGTGACTCTGGCTCACAAATAACAGCAGCACAGTTTAACAGTGCAGGTGAAAAGGTCAGTATTTGCTTTATTTATGTGCACCATTTATGCTTTAATGACAGCTCCATGAAGCTGTTTGTTCAAACATGATCACTCATGTTATAGCAGGTTTCAGGTTTCATCAGAAATGCTCAGTGGGCATGAGGTGAAGAGAAGTACTGACAGTTAGGACTCCTTGGTCTTTAAGGCTTTGAGTTTTAGGGTTAGAGCACAGTCAGTGTGCATGCTTCAGCTTTGTAGTGAGGTAGAATCACCCCCAAAATTCTGATTTGCCCCTACAGGACCACTAAAGTTTAAAAAAACAACAACAACAACCAGACAGTTTGTGCAATGAGTACACATTGCACACATTTAGTTCTTACAATTTAAGTCCTGACAGATTTGTTTCTTTGTCACAGCATCGTTTTCTTTATCATGTAGAAAAACAGTTTGTGCGTTGTCAGTCTTGTGTGCTGCTCAGCAACATTCAGTATTTATTATTTACTGTTACTTATTCTTATCTAGGTTGTTACTGTGGTTTCCCCACCGTGTTGTTCTCTTTTTGCTTGTTTTCTTTTTTTCCCAGCAGGTGATCCGGCGGATCTTTACTCTCTTTTCTCACTGTCCAGCTTCCCCTCTGTTTTTTTCCCCCTCTCCTTTTCTCGAACTTCTCTTGTCTATGTCTTTCCCTTTCCTAACCCCAGTCATGTCTGTTCTGTTTGTAATAAGTTAAAAGTTAAAAATAAATGAATACGTTATTTATTCGAGCGACTGTGGCTCAAGAGTTGGGAGTTCGTCTTGTAATCAGAAGGTTGCCGGTTCGAGCCCCGGCTCGGGCAGTCTCGGTCGTTGTGTCCTTGGGCAAGACACTTCACCCGTTGCCTACTGGTGGTGGTCAGAGGGCCCGGTGGCGCCAGTGTCCGGCAGCCTCGCCTCTGTCAGTGTGCCCCAGGGCAGCTGTGGCTACAATGTAGCTGCCATCACCAGTGGGTGGATGACTGAATGTGTAAAGCGCTTTGGGGTCCTTAGGGACTAAGTAAAGCGCTATACAAATACAGGCCATTTACCATTTACCAAAGATCAATCAAGTGGACCAGTGTGGCAAAGCTGTAATGATCCACTTGGGAAAATAAATCTGTTGGACATTTATTGGCCTTCAGTCAATAATTCTGATACTACAGTGCGAATGGGACAGGCAAAACAAAAACAACAAAATCAGAATTCTACCTTTCAAAAACTACTAGATATCTGAATGATCCTAAAAATGGAAAATAATAAAATCTTCCTATGGGGACATAATGAGATGCCAGTCTTTGAAAAATGTGACATTTTAAACAGCTTAATCAACAGGAGGCGGTCTCTGCAACCAACCAAACTGAATCTGTGGTCAGTTTTTCTTTTCTAAATGTTTATGAGATCCATAAATCTGTTGGCTCTAAATAAGTCTGCACCAGATCAGCTTGATCCTCTTCTTAAGTTGGCTGCAGATTTTATAGCAGAACCACCAACTTACATTTTTAATCTCAGCCTCTCAGACAGAAAGATCCCTGTAATATAGAAATCTGTCTTTGTTGAGAGGTGATCCTTCAGATGTTAATAACTACAGGTCCATATCTAAAGAGGGTGTTTTAGCAAAAGTTCTAGAAAAGCTTATTAGTGAACAACTGAAAGACTTTCTGGACCAAACTTCAGTTCTTTCCCAACATCAGACACAACACAGCACAATAACTGCTGCATTAAAGTAGTTAATGACATTATTGATACAATGGGCCACTGCTCTTTTTCTGGACTTGTCAAAGGCTTTTGATACAGTTGACCATGTTATTTTAGTAAATAGACTAAACAATATTGTTCTATCTGTAAATGCTGTAAGCTGGTTTTCATATTACTTATCAGCAAGAAAACAGTGTGTCCATGCTGCTGGATCTTCTTCCTCCTTTCTCCCAGTATCCAAAGGAGTTCCTCAGGGCTCCATATTAGGACCATTGGTCTTTTCTCTTTACATAAACAACCTTTGTGATAACTTATCAAATGCTGCATTCCATGCAGATGATAAATTATCTATTGTTCATCTCCTTCAGTTGCACAAACCCTGCAATTTCTGCCACCTGCCTTTGATGCCTGCCTTTAACTCAACTTAAGTTGGTGTTAAATGCAGAGAAATCCAAGTTCATGTTATCCTCAAATGGCAAAGAGTTAGCTACATCTCCCAAGATTAAAACCATTCAAGGAACTGAAATTGTAATGGTCTTACAAGTATCTAGGGATCATTATAGATCAGAATTTATCATTTTAAAATTCACATTCAAAGGCTTGTGTCTAAGTTAAAACTAAAACTAAGTTACTTTTTTAGAAATCGATCCTGTTTCTCCCTCCAAGTGAGAAAACACTTTATTCATGCAACTATTTATTTATTTTTTTTATACCTTTATTGGATTATGGTGACCTGCTTTTTATGAACACACCTGCCCACTACCTAAAGATGTTGGATACTGTCTACCATTGTGCTTTATCTTTTATTACTGGCTATAGAAATCTTGTACATCATTGTTTTTTGTATGCTGCTGCTAAATGTCCATGTCTGTATATTCACAGACCTTCCCATTGGTTTGTTTTTATCTATAAATCTTTCCTCGGGCTGTTTCCCTCTTATCTCTGTGTTTATATGTGCAACCAATACAGGCTTCATTCTCACAGTATGATACAATTGATTGTCCCAAAAGTCAGAACAGAATTAGGAAAAAGGGCTTTTAAATACGCTGCCCCTGTTTCCTGGAATAATCTGCAGAAGGAACTGAAATAGTCAGAAATGGTTACCTCAGGGGAGTTTAAGTCAGTCTTAAAGGAACAAGAGAATAACGGTTTTACTGTGTGATTGTTTTTAATGTTGCTCTTAATGATCTGTTATTAAGAGCAACATTAAAAACGTAAATTTTTCACGCTTGTATGGGATATTGTATTTGTTTTCATTGTTATGTAGTTATGTGGTACATGTATTTTTGACTTTTGCTGCCATGATGCCAGGTCTCTCTTAGAAATGAGATTTCCACCTAAATAAATAAAGGACTAATAAAAAATAATAATAAAATCTTCAGGACCAAACCCAAATATGCAGGGAAGTAACTCTCTTATCCACTTTAGAAAACCCAAACATGCAGGATTCAAGCCAGTGGATATAGGGTTACTCACAATGTTCCCTCTAATTTTTCATGTGTCTGAGTGAACACACAAACTCCCTGAGCGTCCCTTGGACCACTGTGAGCGACATCAGACGTGTGCACTGTGGTCACGCCAGCATCGAATCCATCCAAGTTACATGGTTTATTAAAATAATCAAATTACAGCATTTACATTTATGTTAGACTACTTTTAATTAACTGCTTTAGCCCACTTACAATGAAAATTTAAAAAATCCTGTTCATGACCTGTGTAGTATGTTAACACTACTGGAAGTAAAAATAACTTGAACTCCAATTTTGAAAACACAACTTTCTTTCTTTTTCTTTTTTTTCATAAAGCTCTGACTTGTATTATGAGTCTGTGGTCTGGGAGAGAGTCTGTAACTCTGTCTGCAAAATTCAGGATATAATGACCAATGTTGGGCAATTAATTATATAGTTACTTCTTCAAAAAAGTAACTCAGTTTGGCAAACAACAACGTTTTTTGCAGCTATTTATTTTTTTTAATGCAGCCAAGGCGTTTTTAAATAAACATTTCAAACTATTTACAGAACAATCAGCTGTTCTGCATCAAATCTGATGCCACACAAATTATTTGTGCCACTCCAAAAAATTAATTTCTGTCCACTATGAGATAAAGGAGAACAACAGCCTGATACCTGCAGGCCTGACAACAGGAGATGTATCACTCCTGTAACACCTGTAACACTCAGCAGCCGCCTCATTGTTCTGACACACACAACAAAACTATTGACTACACTACACACTAACTACACACTAACTACACACTAACTACACAAGATTTGCGCTAAACGTCTCAAAGCTCTCACATCTCAGAACACCGCCGTCACTCCTAAAACTTCCCCCCGTTTCTTAACAACTAGATGCCACGTTGCCATATCATTTTTTGATTGGTTGACACGGTACTTTTTTCGACCAATAGGAAAGGGTGGGGGTTTTTTGGTTTTG
This sequence comes from Oreochromis niloticus, assembly GCF_001858045.2. Lineage (NCBI taxonomy): Eukaryota > Metazoa > Chordata > Actinopteri > Cichliformes > Cichlidae > Oreochromis > Oreochromis niloticus. The sequence goes on along the minus strand of NC_031976.2, from coordinate 1,861,793 downwards.
TTTTTGCTCACAGGCTTTCGAGCGCTTTCCTTATAAAACGCCGTTTTTACCGTTTCTTCCTGCAGTAAATATAAACAACGACAGTATTCAGGAAGAAAACCAAACATTGCAGATATTTTTATCATAACTCTGGTTTTACGTGGCCGATCAACACAATTTAAAAACTGGTATAAAGTCCACACTTTTTCCGTCAGTTGTTCCGTCTGTCCTGCTCACATCTCCAATGGTTGTACACGTTGTCATTAACGTGGCTTCACTGCACATCAGCCACGCCGCTTTGCTAGCTAAAACACCGGTGTTGGCACATAAGGACGCTGTCATAGCCTGTTAACGACGTTGATTGGCTGCGTATATACGAATGTGAATCGCATTATTGGCTGGACTACAGGATAAGGTGGCATCGTTCTAATCCCATACAGGAGCAGCCAGTCACTCACTGACTAACACTGCAAAACAGGATTGTTAAAGTTTTAATTTTAATTCAGGTTAGATTTTTTTTGTGCGCAACGCAGATTTTCTGTGCGCAGAGACCGTGCCAGCAGTGCGCAATTGCGCACGTGCGCAGCTTAGAGGGAACATTGGATACTCACCACAGCACATATTCACTGAAAGGAACTCCCAAGTACAGCAGAATTCCTTCCCTCTCCAGGAGACTGGATTCCAGAACCCAAACTCTGCTTTGAGGTGCACGTGGATATAAAGCCAATATCTCTCAATCTCAAATGGCAGTTCAGATACCTTCCAATCAGAAAGCTGACATTCTGTGTTCCCAAGAATGTTTCAGCAGTTGTTTATTGGCTCACCAAGTAGCTTTTGACTGCCCCTGATCCCTGCACCCACTCCTGTAGGACAGGGCGCCGGTAACTCCAATGTGCTGTGTGTTGACAGATGTGTTGGATTTCAGCATTCGTCACCTGCTGGACTCAATGATCATTTTTACCCTGTTTTTTGTGAACAAGCTTTTAAAACTTACACAAAAAGACAGAATGTTTATGGCAAAACTTGTAACCTCCATTGTAAACACACCACCCTGTTTTAAGGTTTAAAACTGTTGTTATTATTAACCATCATCTTAAAAGCATAGGTTGACATGTGATTCTTTTAAACCAATCATCTGACAGTTGTAGTATATAAAGGGTATAACCTCCATTTTGTTTGTTTGAATGTTAGCTACAAAGTGCTGGTATGAGTGTTTGTGTGAACGCAGCTTGAAGGAAGAAAGTGCTGAAAGCACCACACAAGTATGAGCCCATTTATATTCAGGGAACTACTGAAAGTAAATTTTGATTAAAAATAACTACCCAAAGAAGAGTACTTGTGCATTTCAAAATGGCTGTCAGTGGCAAGATTTAGTTCAAAGACTTTGTCTAAACAAATTTTTATTCTAACCAAAGTTTGATTTACTGTAAAACCAGATGGGTGATGTTTCCCAACAAAAACAGTTGAACCAGAGTGGTCATATACACCCCGAAGGCTGTTATTTATCACTGTACTCCTGTCAATGTGATGTCTTTAGAATAATTATGAACTTCTGAATAAAAATATAGTCACATTTTTTTAAGAATAGTGTAATTTTTTAAATAAATTAATATGCACGATATTATCAGCCTCCTGTTTGCCTCTTCCAACATTGGCAATCCAATCAAATATAATACAAACATTTTAACATGCTAAAGTTTAACTTCTCTTCCACTTAATGCCTTTTGGCCAGCTGTGTCTTTTAACTTCGATATCTCAAATTTCAACAGCACAAAGTACTGTCAGTCCATCCATCCATCTTTTTATGCTTATCCGGGGCCGGGTTGCAGGGGCAGCAGCCTAAGCAGAGAAGCTCAGACCCCCAGCCACCTCCTCCAGCTTGTCCGGGGATCACCAAGATGTTCCCAGGTCAGCTGAGAGATATAATCCCTCCAGCGTGTCCTGGGTCTGCCCCGGGGCCTCCTCCCGGTGGGACATGCCCGGAACACTCGTCCAGGAGGCGCCCAGGAGGCATCCTTGTCAGCTACCCAAACCACCTCCTTTGGCTCCTTTTGATGTGGAGGAGCAGCGGCTCTACTCTGAGCCTTTAGTGGATGGCCAAACTCCTCAACCTATCTCTAATCGAAGAGGGTCAGCCAGGAAGGAAGCTCACTTCTGCCGCTTGTATACACAATCTCATTCTTTTGTTTACTACCCAAAGCTCGTGACAGCAGGTGAGGGAGGAATGTAGATCCACAGGTAAATTTAGAGCTTCGCTTTTACATTCAGCTCTCTTGTCACCACGACAACAGCGTCCTGCCAGTTGATCTCTCGCTCCCTTCTCACATCACTCATGAACTAGACCCCGAGATACTTAAACTTCTCCACTTGGGGCAGGATGTCGTCCCTGATCCACAGTGGGCGCTCCACCCATGGCCTCAGATTTGGAAATGCTGATTCTCATTCCCACTGTTTCCCACTTGGCTGCAAACCGTTCTAGTGCAAGTGTAGAGGGGAACAGAATCGGTGGCAAAGGGCAGCCCTGGTAGAGTCCAACACCCACCAGAAACAAATCCGACTTATAGCCAGGCATGAGGACCAAGCTCTTTCAATGGTTGTATAAGAATCGAATGGCCTGTAGCAATGGGCCAGACACCTCATACTCCCGAAGCACCTCCTACAGGACAATCCAAGGGACCTGTAAGCGCAGACGACAATCAGGACCCATTCCCTGACCTGAAGGTGCAGGGAGCAAACCCTCTTGTCCACCGGGAGAAACCCCAATCTACAGGCAGCAAGCCAAGGGTATACTAAGATACCCACCCCAGCCCGTCACCTCTCACTAAGGGCAACTCCAGACTAAGAGTCCAGCCCCTCTCCAGGAAACTAGTTCCAGAGCCCAAGCCATGTGTTGAAGTGAGCCTGACTATATCCAGCTAGCACCTCTCAACCTCATGCACGAAGTCAAGCTCCTTCCCCACCAGAGAGGTGACATTCCATGTCCCAATCACTTGTCTCGTTAGCTGGGGATCAGGCCGCTCCTGGTCAGGGTCACCACTCCTGCCCGCTGCCCAACACACATTGCACCCAACCCCTACGGCGCCTCTTCCCTGTGGTGGACCCATGTCCCTTTTTTGGGCTGTGCCGAGCCAGGCCCCATGGGCTAAGGCCTGGCTGGGTGAACTGTTCCCTCAATCTTCTACTCATAAGGGGAAAATTTTTAAATTGACAGTACTTTTGAAGAACTGTCAATTAAAGAAAAAAAAAAAACTTCCAGTAGATTCCTAAATATCAGACTTGGAAAAGCGTCTGCTTTGATGATGAACTTTTTCTGCAGAATGTTGGCTCTCTCTTACTCACAGCTGAAAATCTCCATTCAGGAAGGAGGCAAGTCTGTGAGATTTAAAGTCAGCAGCAGTCTTGAGGAAATCACTCAGCCCGGCAGCGTGATCTACAGAATCTTTGTTCCCAAGTTCTAACGTATGAATGAGTCGGGTTAGGGTTGAGCTTTTTACTCAGAAGTGTGGCTGCTTCTGCCCATCAGGCCATCACAGCAGATCCGTTACTTGCAGAGCAGACATACTGTACATCCAATTTCTCTGGCAATGACCTTCATAAGTGCAGGATGCTGCAGACATCAGAGCCAGTGCATAGCTACAATTTAACAAGGTCAAAGAACAACACACAACTCACCTTTGTAAGGACAGTGACCAGGCAATGGTTGACATACTGTAGGAAGTCTCCTGATGCCCAGTTCCTTTCTCCTGTTTAGTTTGTGGTAGTATTAGCACTGAGCTAACAACTACAAGTGTACCATAGCTCATTTTCACATGTTTCTGGTCTACTTCATCATTTGTCCTTTAATTAAGACAAAACCCTTATTGTAGCCTGAATGTTTTATGTGTAATAGTTCTTATGATGACTTTTTCCATGTTTCATTAATTCAGTGGATATCCACACCTCTTTATAAAGTGCGGCGGCTGTACGAGGAGTAATGCAAGGATGGAAAATGAAAAGTGCAGCATTCAACCTGACAGGGCGTGATGATCAGATCAGGAGGAAGAAAAGCAGAAAGCTGGTGTTTGTTTGACTTTGGTGTGCAAAAGTATACTCTTTATTCTTATTATATATCCAACTTTATTTTGCCCCAACCCTTACCCTCCACCCAGCCCCACAACCAGTGGCATTCCCATGTCACCAGTTACTGTCACTGTTACAATAGCCAATCAGAGCTCACCTGCAGAAAGAAGGCAACCAAACAAAGAAGAGCAGAAAAAAGGGTTACTTTCAGTTTGTTTTTTTCTTGTTAAATAGTAATAAATACATTGAGATGCAGTGGTTCTTACTTTATCCTTTTCTCTTAAGCAGAAGGGTTAAAAAGTTTTTTTTAAATTTCTGTTTCTATTTCTTTTTATTTTTTTATTGATCTGTGTTGGATCTTTAGCAGCAATCCGGACCAGTTGTCATGGTGATTAGCAGCACAGAGAGGAGGAGCTGTCTGGAGGAGAAACACAACAGGAGAAGGAGAGGAAGAGGAAAGCAGGGAGAGCGTGAGGCGGAGAAGGAGGAGGAGGAGATCCCTGTGAGTGTCAGCAAGGCATCAGTGTCCCGTGACCACCTTCTCCCTCCGTCTCCCTCTCGCTGTCCGTGCTGTTGCCACCAAGAGAACATCAGAGGAAGAACACGAACGCAAAGAAAAAACGAGAGAGAATCCGCCAGTCCTGAATCACAACCTTTCAAATCAGCTCTGTGTTCTTCGTGTAGCTGTACACACATATATATATATATATATGTATATATATATATGTACACATAATCCTGCCTGCATTTACACCTATACCTACCTACATCAACTGTGACCTGAATTCAACATGTCAGACTGATCAATAGACACCGTCCGTCCCAGATCAGCGTGAGAGCGAGGGGGGCCTGCTACAAATCTGATCTCACATCTTACAAACACACATGCACGCACGCACGTGTGCACACATGAACAGACTAATGTGAGCATGAGCCCTCCTTCAGCTTACAGCTACTGTATGGAATAAAATGGAAAACCAGAACTTCTCTCTCTTTCCCCTTCATCCTCCTCCTCCTCCTCTCCAGACTCAAACAACAACCACACAGAACACACAACTCCTCAAACCCGAGAAAAATCAAATGATATTAATCAACACTAAAATTAATAAAAACAAACTCGTCACAATCATTCCTTTCCAGTTACAGGCGCGACAAAGACAAACTAAAACAGGAAAAAGGAGTTTTCCCAGCATCCTCCTCCTTCTTCCTCCTCCTCTCATGCAGTACAAAGTCTCCTTCAGCACAAAGTTCACCTCTTTGTCTCTGAACTCTGGCTGTATGTGTGTAGTTGTAGTAGTTGTAGTTAAAATTGTATGGCTTTAGGGCATGGTTCAGGTTTTATCAAGAGTTGGCTGGCCCCTCGTCTGAGTCCGGCCTCCCTCTGCCTCCCCCAGTGGGGTTATTGTTGTTGGAGGCAGGGTAGTAGTCTTCAGGGGGCTGGGCTTGTGGCCCTGGGGCGGTGGGAGCCGTCCGAGTCCGGAAGGCAGACAGTCCGATTGGCAGAGCGAGGGGCAGAGATGCAGAGCCAAACTGAGAGGCCTCCATGGAAGACACCGCCCCCAGGTGGTGCAGCCCCAGGGATACACTCACATCCATGCTGTCACTCATCTGGGGCGAGGATCCCTGTGGGCCCCACCTCCGCCGATGCCTGTCTGTCCACCCTGCCTCAGGCCACGGCCACCATTCCCATGGTGGGAGTAAGTTGGGTGTGGGTGGTGGGGCGGGTCCAAGAAGTGGCGCTGGTGTTGTTGGGAGGCAGCTGGCTTATGGAGCAGCAACTGGGTGTATCCTGGATCCTGACCTCCACCTCCGCCATCACTGCCTGGCCACATTCTCATCTGCTGCTGTGAGGGAGCCTAGGTAGAAAAGAGGAGAGACATGGTCAGTGGTTGGGATTATAATGGGACCAGTGACAGCACCGTCTCTTTTCCACAAGCACCGACTCAACTCTGTTTTTGTGGGAGTACCCGGTACCAGATACTTTTTTCAAGCACCTACTCGGCCAGGGTTCCCATCGAGCCGCGTAGAGATGAAAGTGTGACGTGAAGAGACTAAATGCCGCTGATTGGCCAGGACACACAAACACCGTGTGCTCCGACGATGAGGCGCAGACGTTTTTGTGCCCGGTGGCTGACGACAGCATCCAGACAGAGCGAGCCAAAGTCGACTGTTTTACATACAAATGAGATCACAGGACTTTCAGGTCGCCTTGCTATAACACCCCCACCCACACTCAGGTGGTGCTTAACTGTAATGAAAACAACTGAAACCAAGAGTAGAGTTGAGTAGAGAAGTCAAATGGTGCTACTGGAAAAGAGGCTTATCGGATGAATATTATGGGAACACCAGTAAGAGATTGGGATGAAAACATCAAAAGGTTCAATAAGACCAGGTTCAGTTCCAGGTCACAGAAAACTCCTTTAGTAGAAACAGGCCGGAGGACGAGCGTTTAATCTATATCATGTATATCATGATGAATACTGACTTTCATGGATGGAAGTGAAGAGTTTGCTATGCTTATACTGTTGTCTTTCACAATTTTTAAAATCAATACGCAGATTTTGAAAATAAAACTACTCAAAAAAGATTATGGTCAGAAAAAACTAGTGTGGCCAAAATATTTCATCACTGCCAACAGGAATGAAGCTGATAAAGTAATCTGAGCCGGAATAAACATTCCTGCAGCAGAGAGTGTCTGATGCAATGACAAAGGTCCTCATATTGTCTCTGTTATTGTGTATGCAAACACTGACAGTGGTACCTGAGGGCTGGTCATCTCATAGTCTGAATGTGTAACAGCAGAGTTGTAGTAACGATTACTGTAGCGGTAGTTGCGGTTGTCATTGGAAGAACCACTGGAGCCACCTGGAAATAATTGACACCAACATTAAACTCACACTTGTGCAGAGCTTTACTTTATGGATTTATATTTTTAGCTAAAACAAGCCACGATGTATTCATTTTGTGTGAACTAAAAGAAAAAAAATCAAAATTTTAAAAAAGAAGAAGAGGAAGGGCGTGGCTTCAGTAGGGTGGTTAGAAGGTCCAGCGCCTCTGTCGGGTTTGTACCCCGCCACGAACGCTGGGCGTTTGCCACCCAGGCCTGGAATTCAGTTCTGACTCATAGCGTGTTTGCCCGACCCTGAAGAAGACTAAATGTGCATTTGTCTGCTTTTTCCTGTCACCAAGAATGAACTCACCTGTCTCGTCAGTTCATTATGAAAATCTGACTGAGAAATAAAGTAATGGGCTGACGGGGACAGTGAGGGTGACCATGCTGCAGTGTTTAAGTATATAGACCCTCCACAGAGTATCACTTGGTCACATCAAATCTGGATTATGAAGCACTAATTTGCAATAAGCATCTCACACACATGCCCAGCAAACAGCATCCTCATTGGTCAGGCAGAAGTTTAAGCACTGACTTCACCTCTCAGCTGTTTCACTACACTCCTGTCCCTGTCTACTTTATCTAAGACCTTCATTTCTAAGCCCTAACAGAAAGAGAAGAGTCTACATTACCAGAGCTAGAAACAGAGCTAGTAGTGGAGGCAGAATGAGAGTGGTCCATGGCAGGAGAGGTGGATGTAGATGAACTAGTATTGGTTCCTTCATCTGTTGTTTTCTTGAAGAAATTGTGCTGCAGGGCATAGAATGGCGTGATACGGCTTTTAGGGTCGTAGTCCAGCATGCGCAGGATCAGGTCTGGAAGAGGACAAACATTGACATAATGATGGTGATGATGACATTTTGGCACCCACAGAGAACTAAGGAGCCAGCTACAATTGTAGTGCCAACCCTCGTGGTGTTTTTTGTGTCCCTCACCCTCACTTGATATCTGCCAAGTGATCACGCTCCTCATGCTAACTCCACATAGATAGGAGGTTCATTTCCAGCGCTTTAATCCACGACCATTTCCTTTCAGTCAACACCCACAGCTTAAGGCCAAAGACAAGGGGAGTAACATAAACCAAACACTGACAGCTTTGCTTTCACACTTAACACTCTCAGCAATAAGAGAGAATGATAGCCAGGACCCACTCCTTGAGCCAAAGGTGTGGGGAAGCATCCCTTTCGTCCACTGGGGAAAACCCAACACACCAAACTGTGAGGACACAAGTATACCGACCCCTGTCTCTTACTGATGATCACCGCAGAGTGGAACAGAATCCAGCCCCATCTCCAGGACAGTGCTTCCAGCATGCAAGCTGTGCCCTGAGGTGAGCCCAGCTATAGCTTTCTGGTGTCTCTCAACCTCACTCAACAGCTCAGGCTCCTTTCACACCAGAAAGGAGACTTTTTTATATTTCCACAGCCATTTTGATCAACCAGGGATAAACTGCCGAGTTCTTCACCTTTGACGGCTGCATACTGGCCTACATGCTGCTACTTTATATGCCATGCTTAAGAATAAATATAGATTTCCTAAGTGTTCAGCAGAATTTCCATCTCCATGGAACTCGTTTACATGAATATTAATACTCTCCTGTGTCATCCTCAGTCCTGCAGTAATCATGCAAATCCCTACCTTTAAACTTCAGGTAGTCACAAGGGGCGTGTCCTGGTTCTCCTGCCCGCCGGCCCCCTGGACCCCCAGTCTCAACACCCAAAATCTCATGTAGACGCCGTGTGGCTGGGGGCTTATACTCCTGGAAAACACAAACACAGTTCCAATGACAACATGAAGTGAGGAACAGTTTCTGTCACACACTGAGACTCGTATTCTAATTTAAAAAAAACTTCATTCATTTAGCTCCATTTCACAAAATCTGTTGTCTTGGAGACACAGTACTCTAGACTTAGAACCTGAAATTGAACTCCAGGAAACAAAGGCCTTGATGGTCTATAAAATGTATGAATCCTTTTTCACAGAAAGCCTGTAAGGAGTCCTCACCTTTTTCAGTGCTTTTCACTTTGCACTGGGTTGGCTCTGTTTTTGTCTTAATTTTTAATGGCATAGATTCAACAAGGTGCTGGAAACATGCCTCAGCGATTCTGATCCATACTGGCATAACAGGCTGTGTATTCATGATGCAATTTTCCAATTACACCACATCTCAGAAGTGCTGTATTAGTTTGTGATCTAGTCCATGTGGAGGCCTTTTGGGTACCGTGAACAACGGTCACATTCAAGAACCCAGTTTGAGATGCTTTGAGCTTTGTGACAGGCAAATCATCAGAAATGGCTATAATGTGCTCATAAAGGGAGGGACATGCAGCAGCACCAATCTCAGGTACCATGTGGTGTTGTTATGGTGGTGAATCGATACAAAGGATACAAAGTGTACCAAGAAAATATTCTGCACCCATTAAACCACCACCAGCCTAAATTGTTGATACAAGGAAGGGTGATGTTATGTTTACACCCGACCATCCAAATGTCACAGAACAAACTGAGGTTCATCAGATAATGAAACATTTTCCATTTTCTTTTGTCAGTGTGGTTCTGCTGCTGTAGCTCATCTGCTTCATGATTCCAAGTGTTGTGCACTCAAAAACACTCTCCTGCCCCTGTTATACCATCGCCGTAACAGGTGTGAATGTGTTATTTATAGTTACTGTCGCCTTCCTCATTATCCTCTGATGTCTGGCATTAAGAAAGCATTTTCAGAACTGCTGCTCACTGCACATTTTCTCTTTCTCAGGTAAACCTGATGGTTAGACAAGAACATCCCCGTGGATCCTCGGGTAGAAACAAAACACACCAGAAGCCGTGGCGTCTTTAGAGTCACCTTTCTTCCCCAGTCTGATGCTCAGCTTGAACTTCAGCAGGTTATCTTGACCATAGCTCAGCAGGTAGAGCAGGTCATCTATGAATCAAACCACCAACTGGAAGGTTGGTGGTTTGATTCCTGGCTGCTCCGGTCTGTATGCCAAATAAATACTAAGATATAGATACTAGCCCACTGCAGTATGAATGTGTGTGTGACAGCAGATAGACAGAAAGGACTTGCATGTGAATGAGGCAAGTTGCATAAGTGCTTCGAGTGCTCAGGTAGAGCAGAAGGGATATCCTGTATTAGTCAACATTTGGAAAGGTAGACCTAATGAAGTAAACTGAAGGAGACGGAACTAAATACACAAGTTAAAGTTGACTTTTTCCACATGTGAAGTCAAAATAGAAGCAAACTTTACCTTCTTGACATCCTTGTTCTTCTTCACTGTCCACAGACCATCTGACAGCTTGTCAAAATACTTCCTGGCTTTAGGAGCTGCATCCAGCATGTGGCTGGGTGGAACTCCCAGAACCTCCACAATTTTATTCATCTGGTCAACCTACACACACACACACACACACACACACACACACACACACATTTTTAATGTGGACCAAAGTAAGAGCATACCACAAATATGCTGTTGCAAACACACGCAGTCTTTAAATTAAAGCTTCTCAGTACAGTCTCAAAGGAATTAAGAGTAGACTGGAAGAGACAGGCTCTACGTCATCATAACAATGATGTCTACAATGTGACATCTCTACGCTATCTTCATAACACATCTAAATGGATGTAGTATAAAACACTGGACACAGATGAAGGATATTACCGATTCAACCCCAACCCTACTCGACATGTGTTTACGCTGGTGTTGCTGTTACCTCATTGGAGCCACTGAAGAGAGGCTCCCCTGTGTGCATCTCCACTAGGATGCATCCCAGAGACCACATGTCGATAGCCAGGTCATACGGCATTCCCAACAGAACCTCGGGAGAGCGGTAAAACCTGCTCTGGATGTACTGATAGATCTAAGAAGGAAGTGGAGTTTAGCAATCTGAAGAAAAGGTCCTGACTTTACTACGTAGCTATTTAACTAAACATGCAATGCAATCACATTTGACCATACATTCATACCTTGCTTTATTCTATACACTTTAAGCACATTATCAAGAGTTGTGGTCATAACAGGCATGGATGTCACGGTAACTTGATTTTTTATTTTTTCAACATTTTTCCAATAATACAGAAAGCAGCTAACGGTTGTTCATGATTAACAAGAAGACAGTGTAGCGTAGCACTTCTTAAAGATTTAAATGAATCTATGTTTATTTTTGTCCCTGTATGTAAACCTTTGAGCCTTGTGTGGATCAAACTTGTGCACTCAGTTTTGTTTTCCAAGCCCATTAAAGATGCAGTATTGTACAATTATTCCACCAGCTGTGTCTCTTAGCCATTCCCACTAAAGCTAACCTAACCTGTCTTTGGGCAGTGGGAGGAAACCCACACAGGCAGAAGGAAAACATGGAAAAACTAGGAAACCTCTTATTATGAGCCAACAGTTCTGCCAACGTGCTAGCCATGCTACTTGGTATATTTTCCAAATCTGAACGTTGTGAGTAACGGGGAGTAATCCTAGTAGACGGTAGGTGAGCACCGTTTATAAAGGATCATAGTCTAAACTTTTAAACAGGCATATTTGGAATAAGTGTGCTCACTCTCTGTCCAAGCTGGCAGGAGGATCCAAAATCGACTATTTTGATGGCTGATCTCTTGGGGTTACACAGCAGTATGTTCTCTGGTTTCAGGTCGCAGTGGATGATTGACAGCTCCGGAGTGGCCAGGAATAATAGTGCTGTAGACAAAACAACAACATGTGTATGTCAACAATACTAACCGAATACACATATAGTCTAAATAAGTGCACATCATCAGCATTAAACCTGCATTTACTGCAGACATTTCTAGAATTATTACCACTGTTTACATATCAATTTGATCAGTAAATGTGTTCAGACAAGCCTTCACTACACATGAATAACTGAACTGTTTTAACATCTTTTTATTCCATGTATGACTAAACATGTAAACAGTAGCAGGGATTGCTGTACTCCCTGTGTCCACCCTTAAGAGCAGAGCTGAAGATGCAAAGAGTGAACGTTGGATGAGAGAGGCTGCAGGGTTACACAATTAACCCAACCCCACTAACTGCATGTGTTTGGACTGTGGGGGGGAAGCTGGAGCACCCGGAGAGAACCCACGCAAACATGCAAACTCCACACAGTAGAATCGAACCGAGGACGTTCTCCTTGTGAGGCTAGTCACCGCTCTGCCGTGCTGCCCCACCATACAACAATTACAACCATTTATTAAAATGTGTTATTGTTACTTTGTTGTGCCAGCTGTGTGCTCAGTTTTAAAATGCTCGCAGTGATCGGTTCAGCCGTTCACAGTCTTTGTTTTTTCGATCTCTGTTCATGCTTAACTAATACCACTACAGACTACGGCTATCACACACCCTTCCAGCACCTTTTGTGTATCACAAGTACAAACGCTCAGCCACAGTGTTGCAGCTGCATGTACCATCCCAGGTTTACTTGCATCTCTATGCACCCACCTGTACAGAGCTGCTGTGCAAATTTCCTGGTGAGGTTGAGGGAAACTCCTCTGAAATTGGTGTTCCTCAGCAGATCGTACAGGTTGTAGCTCAACAACTCAAACACCAAACAGAGATGGTTCCTAAACATAAAGTGACGCTTCAGGTGGACTGCACAGAGACAGATTGACAGACAGACACACAAAGAGACAAATGGGAAACATGGGGAAAAGTTAATCGACTGAATCGTTTAAAAATACCACAGTTTTGAGTTTCAGACATTTCAGTTTCAGATGTCAAAGGTGGGGTGAAATATTAAATATGTTTTTTGATTATTTGTCATTCCCATCTATGTGAACATTAACGAGACAGATTCTCTTGAAGAAGCCCTTCACACACCCTTCGTTTAGTCTTATTGCATCGTTTTGTTCGATCGTATTTCAGTGCTAGGTGCTGGCAGTTTTGTGCAGAACAGGAAATTTGGAGTTCATTTTTTAATTTTTGAAGTTGTTATTTGTCATTTCAAATGCAGGTAGTAAGTGGAGACGTAAAGGTGCTTGTATAGACAGATCTTTGTATTTAAACAGCCTCAGTATAAACACAACACCATGATAGGAGAGCTCACACTCTAAACACCTCGTATGTTTCATTTCCTTTGAATTCAGTAAATCCAAACCATTCAATTCTGACTTTCAGCAGTCTGTTACATGCCAGTGTTAGCAATAGTGCGTGTGCACACTAACAGACACACACTAACAGATTTGTGCGAACAGAGAACAAATGTACTAAAGGTCCCCCTGTGTGTAATGAACCAAGAGAAGCTGTGTTGTACAGCAGTGTACAGACTGTGTATCTTACCTATGTAATATTTCATCTCAGTGTCATGCTTGTTCATGAGCTCCAGCAGGCGTAGTTCTATCTGTGCCTGGTTCAAAAATGCCTTTTTGTTCTTAATGATCTTAATGGCAACCCACTCCTGCTCATGGTGGTCGTAGGCCTTTACCACCTGTGGACACATGAACACACGTTACATCACATGCAGTGAATGACTCAGCTGAAGGACAGCCAAACACTTCCTGTCTGATTTTGTCCTGTCATGTACACAATACATCTACTAATTACAATTACTAAGTGCAGCTCGCTGTAAAAGCACATTGGTTTGTTTGCTGTAATCAGTGACCTTCAGATGTGTTGCTGGGCTGTTGCTGGGTTAGCCATATCGAGACTTTAGCTCTGTACATGACAGCAGACTGTTACTAATCCTTCACACAGAAACGAGTTTACTTTCAACTTTTCACAGAGACACGACCAAATTTCAATAACTGCAGAAGCCACCCGAGACGTCAAATAGCTCAACAATTTTCTCAGTTTAGACATTTTCGACAACTTTGAGTCTATCTATGCCGCAGTAATAATAAAGGTGGAGAATGTTTCTTGTGGAGACCTCACCTGTCCGAAAGAGCCTTTCCCAATCAGTGAGTCTATCTCGTAGCGGTCCAGCCACTTTTCTCCATTTTTCACAATGTAGTCATAATTGTCATCGTCATAGCCATCGTTATAGATTTTTCTCTCCTTCTTCGTGCTGCTGTCCTCAGGAGGGACCTGCTGGGCCCGCCGCTTCTTCTTAGTATAGTACACCTGTGGACACAAACACAGCTCAGGCTCTGCTTCACAGTACGTCTGAAAGCAACAAACCCCAAATCACCTGTGCACCAGCAACCACTGCGCTGTTATTGCTCTGGTCTTCTTGGCGTGTAACAGTAGAACAAACTGACTACATCAGGGGATGCAAAAAATGACGTTCACATCAATGACCTGTGGCGCACAACTATAACTAACGCTTTTACACAGATGAAAAATTATAGATCAGCACTGCTGAAGGTTTCCTTGCTTCACAGAATATTTTGTTTCCTTGCTATAAAAGCTTGTTCTGTTTCGAGGTCTGTGCTCTTCTGGACAGAGATCTCACATGTCGTTTCTTGGAATCTGGTGTAGCCACTGGCCCAGTTTGGGGGTCAGTGGCCCAGTTACCACAGGGACCACTGTTGCCTTCACCTTCCACGTCTTCCTGCCATCCTCTCCCAGCTGTTGGCATTTCTCAACCTTCTTGTGATGCTGCTATCACTTGGTATAGCTACATCTATTACAACAGCTTTCTTCCTCCAGTTGGTTAGCCATCAAGATAGCAATCTCTTAACACAGTCAGTCTCCAGGAAATTTAAAGTGATGTCCTCTAACATTTGGACTGTAACTGTGTGTGTAGTCCAGCTTTTACAAATGCAGTGGGACTAGAGTCTGTTCAGACAGTTACATTTTCCATTTTTAGGTAAATCACATGTAAGATTCACGGTAATCTCCAGGAAATCATGGCGAGACAATTTAAAGTACAAAACAAAAGGGTCCGTGTGTGTAACATTACTGTTTCATACCTCATTGATGTGCTTATAAGTTTTGATGAGGTCAACAGAGAGTTTTCTCAATGGAGCGCTGGCAGGGTCTCTGAAACTAGGGGGAATTCTCCGCTGGAGTATGGTCATATCAGACAGCACCTACAGACAACAACAACAACAACGTTTCACAAACTCGTCTCAGGTTTGATGCAGATGTTCCTGATGTGTGTATCAGGACAGCTTCACACTAAAAACAAATGTGTTCATTCTGTGTAAGTGCACACAGTTTACCTTTGCAGTTTGTACCACCTTTATTAGTTTGCTATTACAACTAATACATAATAAGTCGTTCCATTGCACCAACTTTTAACAAAAAAGAACTTAATACAAACTCTAAATTACTGGTAGCCTGAGGGGAACACAGACCATCAGGCAAAGCACACACTCGTTTTTCTGACTGATCGAGGATTTTTAAGATTAAGATTTTAATATTTTAATATTTAATGATTTTTTTTTGACAGATTCCTCACCCCACCTCAGAAATATAGAAAGAGCAGGATTACTAATTGATGTTCTGCTTGGATCAGGTGTTGTTGTGTTTGTGGCATTTTAAACATGTTGCCAGCTGGAAAACTGCAAAGTGACCTCTGGTGGACAAACTATGCAACAGCAACACTCATAACACAGTTGAAGAGTTAGTCTCATCTTTTCTTTGCTGTTTTTTTTTTTTTATCTGTCTGTCTTCTGCTGCTCGCCTGGGTTTGGGAAGCAATGACTGTCTAGGACATGCCTGAATCACCTCACATAGGAGGCAGAGGGAAGGCATCCTAGTCAGACAGCTGAACCACCTAAACCTGCTCCTTTACTAATTAGAGGTGTAACAACTCATATTTTGAGCCCCTCTGAAATGTCTGAGCTCTCTAAGCGAGTGTCCAGCCACTACCTGTAGAAATGAGACTAGTTCTGGTTAGTGACCCAGAGGGCAGGACTATATCCAGGCTTGGAACATAGCTCAGCTGGTAAATCCACAGCTCTGCTTTTACACTCAACTCTCTTCACCACAACTGACAGACGCCACACCAGTCCACCCGTCCAGCCGCCTGTTGGTATCAGCAGCTGTTGGTGTCAGCAGGTATTGGTGTTGGATCGTTAGTCAAAAAAGGAATCTATTACACATTATTCGGTACTTTTCTTAAACGTAATGCAAGTGATCGCCACAAAGGTTCTAGTTTAGAAACATGAACAGGTAACCTGACTGCTCATTTGTTTGTCACCTGTTGAAGATCAGAAGTTTGCAAACACTCAGCTTTAACGTCACTCTGGGTTCTTGGCTAGCCTAGCGTTAGCATGAGGTCTGTGCAGATGTTTGCAGAGAGCTGAAGTTGTGTTAGCAGCACAGTGCAGCTTGCACTTTACCATAGCGCTGGTGTCCTTTAGTGTAATCAAAGCAATCTGCTGTAGACTGCTCCACCATTTTCCTCCCACTGTACATGAACTGAAATCAGCTGACCTTTAACAGGAGAGTGCAGGAAGAAAAAAAAGCATCTTTGATGTTTCTTCTATTAACCCAGAGTGCAGATCACCCAAGAACATTGTAATGCATTAGTACCAACACTGCTCATCCTAGCCTTAGTACATGCTGAAAGTCACACTGAGGCCAGAAGAACCACACTGGGGTAGCCACGTCGCTTGATTGCTTCTTTGCCATTTGGACTTTTCTGAACTTTCTTTTATTGTCAACTATAAATTGCAATGCTGATACATTTACAAAAAGATAATGTCAGGCTGTAATATGTAAAAGAGCTTGGGACTGTGACATCACCATTTGAATGGAATGGAAGTTCTTTACAGACTGGAGTAAAATTTGTTGCTCTTTCCAGTTTGGAAGCAGCAGCAAAGAGCTAAGGTTGCAGATCAACAACAGCTTGGGCAACAGCTGGAAGCAGGAAAAACATTACCTAAAACAACATTTGGGAAAATCACAGTATTGTTACAACTTTAAGCCATTTACCTCTTGTAGTGTTCATGTGGTTACACACCTTAGATGTGGCTGTTAGCTTGGTGGTTGCTACATGGCAGCATCAAAGAAACTCTCTATGCTTTTGTTTTTAAAATACCGGCTACCACCAATACCTTGGACAAGTTGTTGTGGCAGCCTCTGACCAGAGAACTACAAGCTCCTGCAGGTTTGTCTGCATACATTACAGAGCTCAGTCGACTGAGCCCCACACTCATGAATGTGTGCTGAAAGCCATTTCTAAACTTTAACTTGTTTGATGCGTAGGTGCTCATCACAAACTGGTTCTGAGAATGTGTTTGGGATCTGTAGTTGCTAAAAATTCTTTGGTTCAGATAGATCAACCCATCATTTTCTCCTAGATAAGGTATAATATCATTATTTTTTGACCCATGGCATAAGCTTTCCTGAGGAATCCACGAGCAGTTAGTAGCCACTACTGGATCGACTGCAGATTCCAACTTTGCTCATACTAGTTAGCGATCTTTATTCATGTCATTACCACTGTTCACTAATGTAAACTACAGCATGTTCTATTTAGCTGTGTGCGGAGACCTTTGGCATACAGGCTGGTAGGACCTGAGATCAGAATGTGAAGCAAATTGTGTATGAGACAGCCGGGAGATGATTATGATGTGTTCTGCTGCTGCTTCAGTTTACAGAAGCCCCACAAAGCAGTAGCTGTTTGCTATGAAAACACTTTAAGTGTTCACATTTTGAGGGATAAGATGTGGGTGGAGACCTGGCATACAAATGTCAGTATCGATTACAGTGACCACGAAGCAAACGTCTATCTTCTAACTTTAGCTGTAATGGGTAAATCTGTAACACATAAAGTGGAGACATCTCAAACTATATTTCAATGACAGAAACCCACTGAGCCAGGAAACATATTTTAATCATCAAATTCAAAATGCCTCTGAAATCGTTCTAGTCAGCTTAGAAAAATACTGGCTGCATTTAGAGATATTTAGAGCACTCGTGTTATCTTCACTTAAAGGTTAACCTGCTTTCAGTTTTAATGGTTCTGGTTCTTATATAGCAGTAGGGTTAGCGTTAGGCATAAATAGGTTTACTTTGGTGAAACTTGGTGATGTATTTCTGAACATGTTAAAATAGTATAACAATAACAACTTAGACAAAGAAAATAAAATAAGAATCATTATAAATAATTTACATATTAAAAAAGGAGGAGGAAGCATAAGCTTATTTAATCCCACCCTCTTTCCACTATTGAGTAACTCATAGTCTACACCAGTGGTTCCCAAACTTCTTTTGCTAGTCCCCCCCCTCACCCGCTAGGTGAAGCCAAAGGGAAGATATGCTTCACCATATTTTCTAGTCTTTGGCTTGGAAGGAAGTTGGTTTGGAGACATATTTGGTGATGCTTCATCTCCTGCTTTGCGTTTGTGTGGGAGCCCCGTCAAAAACCTGCCCATTATGCTAGCAGTGTCCAAGCGTTCTTTTTTTTTTTCTTTTCATACCGCGCCCCCCTGCAATGGCTCTGCGCCCCCCTAGGGGGCGGGCCCCACACTTTGGGAACCTCTGGTCTACACGTTCTCTTCCTGTTTATGCATCCATCAGCAATTCTTCATTACAATTTGCTACATGATTTTTTTTAATAACCCCAGTAACACGTCAAAACATATACTTACATAAACATACTTGTACATCCGCACACATATATACACATCCCCACTGTGAAAATAGTGGGTGAGAATGCCGCATCAACGCCATGCCTCCTCCCTGTAGCTTGCAGTATGTGCAAAGGAGGAACGCCACGTATGGAGCAGATCCAGATGTTTAAAGTTGCAGAATACGCGTTGACCTCAGAGTGACTGTAAAACTTCACCGAGTACCCGTATCACAGCTGATGGTAACATTAGCTACTGCAGACTTTGGTTGTGGGGGCAGTGCCTCAGAAAGTGTCCAGCTTAGGAATGGATCCTTCTGAATAGCACTTGTCATTAAACCTTCATGACCTCATGACAGACATTTCATGTTCAGCAGCTCTACAAAGCAACAATGTTTGAACATTAAAATGAATACAAAATGTTAAAGCATCCCACTGGGACTGTGGTACTGTGCCAGAGGGATGTGTGGTGGGACTGCTGCTGCGTGTGGTACCTGCTGCTGCTCGGCCATGGAGTGGATGGAGCTGAAGGAGGGGTGTGTATGTGAGTGCTGGCTGGTCATGGCTGGCTCAGCGAGGGAGAAGCCCTGGGCAGTGGAGGAGGAGGAGGAGGAGGAGGAGGAGGAGGAGGAGGTGGGCGGACATCCTGAGCTGCTTACACCTAAGAAGACAGAGAGAGATGATTAGACAGGGGAACCCCGACACCTTTGTTTGCATTATGGGTACATCTGAACTACTATTGTTTTGTTCCTGCATCCCCATGCACCACGCTCATCACCATCCACACCAACACTGTATCATTCATCCCACAGGTCTACTATGACGTGTGGACTTGATATTATTTTATTATCATATTGATATAACACAAGGTTCAGCTACCTTTGCAGAAAAATAACTTTCAAGCAGCTAGTTTTTACTTTCTCACATTTCAAAGCTAATATTTTTTTTCACTTTTCGTTGAGTAAAGAAGATGAATCAGTACTGAATCCGCAGTTTCACAGCTCAAAATAGAGAGATGTGTTAAAACTAGAACTCTTCACACCATCAGATAAGGACGTTTATCTGAACCAATGAAAAAAACCTCACAAGACTATGTCTACAGTAGGCTGCTATGATCCATCGCCATAACCGATGATGTCATATTTAAAACCAGGTAAATGTGTTTTTGTAACTGCAGTTACACTACAGGAAGCCGTGGG
This sequence comes from Oreochromis niloticus, assembly GCF_001858045.2. Lineage (NCBI taxonomy): Eukaryota > Metazoa > Chordata > Actinopteri > Cichliformes > Cichlidae > Oreochromis > Oreochromis niloticus. The sequence goes on along the minus strand of NC_031976.2, from coordinate 1,842,203 downwards.
GCAGTATCGCCTACATCGTCTGTGAACCGCAAAACAGGAGGAAGTAAAAGGATTTCCCAAAAAACCTACGTTACATGCAGCCTGTGCACGCTGCTGCAGTGCACGAGCATTTAAAACACCGGCATGCTGGCGCTGTGACATCAGCTCTGAACGGTCAGTTTTAGTGTGTCACGCTGACACCTTTATGTTTGTGTACGGTCATTTTTATCTGAGTTTTTTTCTTCTCACATTAATTTTAACATCGATTCTGAATAGTAAACCTCTTCCACCTAACGTTAGCTTGTTAATCTGTGGGCCGGACTATATCAATAATTACTTATATATATAATCAGTTAAGCAGTTTCATTGGTATTGAACACGACACCTTCTGGAGGCGTACAGATGGGTTCGTCCTGTAAAGAGGCTCATGCACCAAGTCATCTTTCACATGGTTATCAGCAGCTGGGAACGCTGCAGTCGTGAATTCATGAACGGAATCATCTGTAAACTTCGGAAACGTGTTATTCTGAACTGGAATTTTTTTTTTTTAATTTGAAGCTTTATTTGAACTTAAGGACAGCCATCTTTAGTTTCCTATTTGCACACTACTTTTGTTTAAGTACTACTCGCTCTTTGATTTGTATTACCTAATAATTAATTTGCTATATATGGCAATAATTCAATTTAATACAGGGGGGCAGCCTACAACAGGAGGTTCACCCACAGGAAGCAGAGATTACAGTTACAATTATGTTGTTACTTGCATTACAAGGTTCTTTGATTATCTGCATGACAAACACAACTTTAGCTCGTTGCAAGCATCCACAGAGATGACACACATAATGAAGAGCTCAACGTGATCATGGTTAAACTTCTTCCATGTAACAAAGCTGGAGCCCTCTGTGCTCACTGGGAGCTTCAGTGCTGCAGAAATCTGTCTCTACCCTCAGATCTGTGCCTCAACACCATCCTGTCCCGGAGGCCTACAGACGATTCCTCGGACTCGATGGCTTAGTTTGTTCTCTGACATGCTCCAAAAAAATATTTCTTACCCAGTTACTCAGTTAAACAATGGAATAATCAATAGAATACTCAATTACTGAAATAGTCAATAGCTACAAGCCTAATGTTGTCACTTAATCCAGGTTCAAGGGAAGATCCTCCCTTGCGTGCACATCATGAAACTTGAAAAATGCACAAATGCTGCACACGTTCTAATGAGCTACTCAGACACGTGAAATGGTGCACAAACGAACAGTATCTTCAACATCCTTTGTCCAGTATACCCACTATCCTTCCACTGCACAAAGCATCTCAGCCATCAGTCCATCCAGTCCATGACCACTGCAAACTAGAAGAGGCTTAGAGGATGTTGATGCTGATGTAATTCCACCCCCACCTCAAACCCATATGTCACTCTTTTTGCACACCTCACCACTGTCTCACTGTCCTCATACATGTCCTGCTCCAGCCTCACAATCTTCTCTGCCACTCCTGACTTACTCATGCAGTACAACAGTTCCTCACCTGGCACCCGATCATCTGTTTCTCTACATCCACAAAGACACTGTGAAGCTCCTTCTGACCTCTTCTGTAGCTCTCTAGTAATATTCTCAATGCAAACATCACATCTGTAGTGCTCTTTCTCAGCATCAAGCCATGCTGCTGCTCACTGATCATCACCTCTTTTCTTAAAAGCTCCGGACATCATGGTTGTTCTTGAAGACTGGCACCAGTACACTTCCTTAGGCATCCTCTCGCTCTCCAAGATTGTGTTAAGCAATATTTATCCCAAACACCTCCACAGGTATGTAATTTGGGCCAATCACATTTCCACATTTCATAGCTGCCCTGGCTTCCCCTTTCCTCTGATTTTCTACATTCATCAGCTCCTCTGTCCACTCTGTCCATCTTCTCAGCACACTTCTGAACTTTTTTGGACTTTTCCATTTCTGTCCTTGGTCATCCTAACCTGCTACACATCTTTCCCCCCTCAATCTCTCTCCTTAATAATAATAAATAATTTCTGCACCCCTTTTGCATTTTCCTAGCAAAACATAAACCGGGGTGGCTCAGTCCTTTTGAACAGTTATTGTAGGTGTCGCCAACAGCATGCAAAGTAAGTCTGCTTCTCTGGCCAAGCAACAAACAGGTGTTTGGAAGTGCAAACCAAGTGCACTGGTGCCATTTTCACATTCATTTAATTTCTGTTCATCCATCTAGTTATGCATTTAAGATAGAACAATAGATCTATCAGGATGCTGTGTCTTGTGTCTAACCCCATGAGCCTCATAGAAAGGCCAGGTAAAAATACATTTGCTGAGTGACCCTTTTATTTAAATATCACAGTTTAAGTGTCTTCAGCTAGGCTATGAACCCACTCAACATAGCACAGTAAGTCAGCTAGCTACCAAAACAGGACGTGTGACTTATAATACTCCCAGTCCTTTTACATAATTAATGACGGTTTTAGAATAAACAGGGAGCGGCCTAGCTGCTGACCATGTTTCTTCCTCCAGCTAAGTTACAAGAATGAGAAGAGTGATAAAGGTTGCTCTTCTTACTATTCTCAGGATGAGAGATGCAATAAGAAGCGCTCCAACATGTCTCCCTTCTGCCAGCTGGCAAATACCAAAACCAAAATAGAAAAGTGTTATTTAGATATGTGGTTAAAAATAAGGCAGCTCACTACGCAGAGTCACTAAAAATGGGATCAAATTAGAATTTCTTGGGTCTTTGCCTCCTCCAGGTGACACGCAACTCCACACGGTACTCTGTAGATAATCAGGCACACAGGTCAAAACCATTCAAAGATCGAATTTTCACATTAGGTCAACAAGAGGCCAAACCAACAGAGATGTAACTACTGCCATCATCTTCATCACAAGCACGTCTTTTAAATGATATACCTACACATAACAAACTAAAGTAGAAAAAATACGTTATATACAGAAGGCTTTTTGACAGCCTTGTCAAGCTCTGCAATGAGAAGTGTAACAATGATTTTAACATGAAATGGAAAATAATTAAGGGACCTGCACTAGTGTCTTCATTATTCAGACAGCACAGCTAAGACTGGTCTGCTGGCCAGAATCTGACATAGAGTATAAAACATCTGATTTTTACGTAAGAGAATATAATAATACTGATTGTCAAAATCATACTTTGCTGTATTTATTTTATTTACTTAAATATAATAATTAGATATTGTTACTTAAGATACAAATGAAAAAAAGTACTTGTTACAAAAAATTCCATGAAAGTAAAACAGAGCAGAAAACTGCAGTGACGTAATCACACCAGCGACAAAAACAGAGGAGCTAACATGAGCTCAAATGTTTACGAGTACAGGAGAACGGAGCAGAGGAAGGAACAGAGTTTATTCCTCAGCAGACTTTAATTCTCTGTTTCACAGAATAACAAGAGCAGCTGTAGGAATGAGCTGCCACACCCACAGACAAGTAAAGGCTGCTAGCCGTGGTCATGCGTGTACATGTGCTATGACTACAGTAAAGTGGTTATTAATAAAGAGCAGAGAACAAATATATGTGGTATTTGTTGGCTAAAACACTGGAGTTGGTACAGTGTGCTGCCACCGTTTATGTTTAGGTGCTGGTAGTTTTCTGAGCTTCAATCTGACACACGTAACACCTTTTAGATACAACTGTGACATCATGTTACGTTACCACTGTCAGCTAATGTTATTGATGGGCCGGACTTGTAATGTAGAATAGAATAGCTCTTTACTGGAATTGTACATGTACAACAAAATTGTGGGTGCTCCACACCAACTGTGCTGGAACAATAGCAGACAGCAGGAATATGCAGAATCAAGAGAGATATGTACAAAACAAGAGAGGTTTTAAGAAAGTTTCAGGTTATTTTCTGAGCACCAGTGGGAAAAATTCTCTACCTCTGCCATGTACTCTGACTCATCTCCATCAGACATGTGCCCAAGCACAGCGGTGTCATCGGCATACTTGACAATGATGTTGGTTGGATGGGTCAGTGTACAGTCATAGGTGTACAGGGTGTAGAGTGGGGGGCTGAGAATGCAGCCCTGTGGGGATCTGGTGCTCAGTGACGGGGGGGGGGGGCTGAGTCTGACTGAATGAGGCCGGTTTATGAGGAAGTCTTTGATCCAGGAGCAGGTGGCAGGGGGAACTGACGGTGGTGTAGTTTGGTGATGAGGATGTCTGGGATTATGGTGTTGAATGCTGTGTGAAGTTGTGTGTCAGCTGGAGGAAAAACTTGAACTTTAAAATAGGACCAGGCAAATATTAGGCATTCACACAGTTTAGTGTCACTTGTTTGGATAGTGTGTGTCCCTGATGTCTGGGCTCTTCTCTCACTCACCCAGAGTGAGTAGGTGCATCACAGGGATGCCCCAAAAACAGCGGTTTTAGAGATTCAATAGTAATCTCTAGTGACTATTCTTTCATAATTCTAGTAAGCGTGCAGTGATAGTAAGCTACCACAAGTAAGAAATGGAAATACTGTTTGGGAATGCAATTGGAATTACTTATCTCAATATGGAGCCTGGATCTGTATCCCTCTCTACAAAGTATATACTGTGAGGCATTAGACACAGTAGGCAGTGCACCAGAAATGATGACAGGTGGCTAACATATCAGAAGATGATTAGGACTCAACTGAACCTGATGAAAGCAAAGTTTTAACTCCAAATCACAGGAAGTACTGAGAGCTGATCATGCAACTACAGGAATGCAGCCAATCAGTTTAAGAAACAACATGTTGTTAGTGGAGGCGCCCAGTGTCGAGTGGCCCACCCTCTGCTAAAAGTCCAGCGTTCACTACATCAAAGTAAAAGAGATTTCATGGCTTCATGGGTCAAGTATATCCATCAGGGCAAGCATTCTCAGTCAACATGGAAAAACAACTTGTAATTCTAGGTTTGCCCCCACTATCACCTTCCATCCACAATATGAAGAGCTCTTCTGTTCATTGTTTTCTAAATGGCTCAATGAGAATGTAAACGAAGCTGTGCAGCTGAATGAAGGGCCTAGAAAGGTGTGAGTAGCTCCGAACCTCTGTGCTGAACTGTGTGTGCTTGCTTGTGTGATAAGGTAGAAACAGTGATTCAGTGTGGGACTGTTGTGGTCCAGGTCCTGGCCTGCTTACAAACATGACACTCATGGAGGGAGAGAGAGAGAGAATATCTGCCTAGTACTGAGAAACCTGCACAGTCTCTTTAAGAGACTGAGAGGCAGTCACAGCACTTCCTCACTCGGCCCCCCCCTCGCGCCTGTTCTGCCATTGGTTGAAGCGCCTTCTTTCTCTCAGCTGATTCGCTGTTGGTATCTAAGGGCTGGCTGGCCAGCACTCTATAAATAAACCCAGTGCTGTCTCAGCAGCCAGGCTACAATACTCATTAGCTACTTCTCTCTCCTCTTCTCCTTCTCCCCTGCTAAGCAAGTAGCTTCCAATAGCAGTCCTGGCTCTCAGCAACACTCTGACATACTCTCCCCTAGCAACTCAACCCACCCTACCAGCCGCTTTCTCCTCCCCCTCTTCTCCTCGTCATCTTTCCTACTTTCTCAAATCTCACTCCCTCTGAATATGCCTTCTGTCCTACTTATCCATCCATCATTCATTCATCCCTCACTTTCTCGCTTCATGACTTCAGTGCATCTCAAACAGAGTCATCTTTTCTATTCCCTTCCTGACCACTGTTTCATGTCTTTATAGGTGTTGTGTTGCTGTACAACAACTGAGCAGTAATGAGAGAAACAAAGAGGAGTTACCTCAGACAGCTCAGCAACACACAGCACAGTCAGAAGCAAAGGCTACATGCTCACAACAAGTTGGTCGTGTAAAGCAAATACTGTGCCCACTACAGCCCAGTGAAGAAAGGCCTCGTCATTACGGTAAACACAAAGACACCACCTTTCACCTTCTAAGGTTTGATATAATAATAGAAAATAATCTGGTCCTTAGCAGGGCTTGTGTTTGTGTGTCTGTACACCTGGCTGCAATGAACAAAGGCGAGCACATCCGAATCCTGAAGATTACTCTGAGCTTTGATGCTAAATTTTCTGCTGCTGAAAACAATATGTTCTGAAGGTGAACATGTTAATAATTCATAGTAATTAAATGTTCATCCTCACAGCTTCAGGTCAGCGGCTCAGTTTCACTGGCCTTAAAAAGAACTGTTATTTTTGTATTCTAAAAAGTTTTATTAATATAATATTTTATTTTATTTCACTTTAAATCTTAAAAAAACAAAACAACAAAAAAAAACAAAACAGTGTTTTGAAAAAAGCATTGAAGCAAAACGTTTTTATAATGAACTTGTTTGTGTTACTCGATGAATTGTGGCACCTAAAGTCAACACACAGGTGATGTTAAATGGGCTGGGATTGGCAACATCTGACCAGCTCAGCTGAGCGAATGATTTTACAGTGAACTGTACTTTTACAAACATAATACAGAATGCAGCTAACACAGCTGTGTACGAGGAATGGCATGTACAGGAGTTTAGTGTTCAAAGCGCTGTATGAATGTGTGCATGTTTGAATCGCTTTGGTCAGTAAGACTGGAAAAAAAATAAATATATAAATAAAGTGTGGCCTAATATAAGGCAGCAAAGAAAGCCTGCAAAAAGGTCACTTGTGTGAATTAACAGACTTATTAATATTATTACAACTTTATCATTAAGATATGGGAGAATCTGATGGGTTCCATTAAATTCATGTTGCACAACACAGCTTTAGTTTTTATTCTTTCAGCTGCAGGCCCGATGGTGTTGAATGGCTTAAAATGTTAAAATGTTTACAAAAAACCAAATAAAATCAAGGATCCCAGCCTATGATTAAGTAGGTTGTAGAATCTCTTTCAGTAGCAATAACAAAGTAGTTGTTTTCTGTATGATTTCAGTCTCTCACATTATTGTGGAGGAATTCTGGTCTACTCTTCATTACAGCTTTGCTTCAGTTCATTGAAACTTGTGAGCTTTGAATGAGCCATTGCATCACCTTCAGATTGATGGGCAGCAACAGCTGCTTCTCTGAGATCAGTGCCGATGTTGATGAGCAAGGACCGGATTATTTTTATGATGTCTTGATGTAAAACCTTTAACAGAAAGTGTAGTTTTTACCATTAATGTGTATACACACAAACCAGCGATCAGAGTAGAGTCAGATCTAATTAACTCTACTGTACGCTGACATGACATCCAACACCAAAAACACTACAGTCTTTACTGTACAGGTACAAAACCTGTACAGTAAAGACTGACATGCAACTCATAGCACTAGTTCATCATATAATGAATGAATCCAAACCAGAACACTACTTTGCACCAGTGCAATACGACACAGAGCTTCAACCTACAGAAATCCTAAGCAACTAAATTGACAGCAACTGGACTTATGTGTAGGCTTGTGTAAAAATCTGGTAAATGGACTACAAATGATGCTTTTCTACTCTGAGCATTTGCTTTAGTCAATTTGCCTCCTTCAGACATTCCCACAAAAACTTTTTTCTATGCAAGTGCCTTCAATCTACCATTCACACACATTCATACTCTGATGGATGCATCAGACAGCAACTTGGATTCAGTATCCTGTCCAAGTATATTTGGGATGCAGACTGGAGCAGCCAGGGATCAAACCACCAACCTTCTGATTAGCAGATGATGAGCTCTACCTCCTGAGCTACAGCCCCCCCCCCAAAAAAACCCTCTAAAACATGGCCATAATTATGATGAAACTAAATGACAAATAAACCCAGGAAATGTCTTCTACCTGCCACACACATCTGAACAAAGATGAAAAAGTCTGAGGTGGATGACTATACATCAATATCGCTGGGATTCTTTTCTAACCACCAATGTTCACTCTAATAATGCTAATGCATTACTCTGGTATAAGAACCTCTCATTGTCTGTACAGACTTATTTTGTACTTGAAAATGGGGTTAATTCTTGTGTCTGCTATCCACTCTGTCCCAAGCTTTTAACATGGACTCATTTTAATTAAAAAAACCTGAGTGTTGCTCTGACTTGAAGTTGAGTCTGTCATGTTTTAGTGTGATAAATCTCATGTGCTTTTCTAAAGCAGTCAGACATGCATTAGAGTTTATTAGGAATGTCATATTTGTAGGTTGATGCGCTGCAGCATCAGACATGATGACCTGACAGTGACAGCTTCATCATTATCTGATGTCGATGGGGAATTAGAATCTTTGGATAAATATCGATACTTGGCCCTTACCTGTACTGTGGTCATGACCAGTCTGAAGCAAATTTACTACTGGTCCTCAGTAATGTGACAACACCCAACTCAAGCCGTTCTGTCTGTAGCCACAAGTTCTTTCATTTAAGAGTAAGCGCAGCAGCAGCAACAAAGCAAACAAATGTCTGTGTGTCTTTTTAAATGTTCGACGGTAACATGAATTCTCTAGTACAAACCTCCGGACTATCAAGTGGGCAGGGGTTTTGCAGCAGCCCACGAATGCTGCCATAACATGCCAGCAGATGGCAGAATCTGTTACATCTACTGTGTGTGCCACTAGCACAACAACAGTTATGGATTTCAATTTTGTGAATGCTTTACATAAGTGACACAGCTGGTTCCTAAAGTAATCCTACAGGCACACCATACACAACAGATAATTACAAAGAAACACAACTACTGCTCTGAGCAAACAGGTCCGTGAAATCCTTGGAATTTTCCATACAGTCGCTCTGCACCTGTTGTTTGGGACAACAGTGCACTGTAGTCAAGAAGCACCAGCATCTAATGAGTTTGAAGTATGAAAAGGTAGCTGATGACCTGAGATGCATCAGCTGGAACATGAGTGCGTTTGTGAACATTAGACAGAAAAGTGCATGTATGAATGTGACTGGGTCAGTGAGGCTTTCATGAAAGCACTACTTAAGCACCAGTCCAATGATCATTTTTCAATCAAAAGATATTGACAAGAAAATATTTTTTAACAATTTCAAACAAGGAATTCGTACACAGAAACCAAAACTATGACAACATTAGTTAAATGGGGATTAAATCTGAAAGGCAGAGCACCCTAGTCTTTCATTTTGGATCCATGTGTTGGATGATGCTTTTTAGCTCCATCCGCAAAAAACATACAAAAACAAAAAAAAGAAAACAAATGAAAGAGTATGTTTAGAAAGGATAGTGTTGCACTCCTCTGGTAGTTTTCAGAGACTATGAATCAATGTGAACATGCAACACATTAAATGATGGCCCAGCAGTTTAGTGAAGGGACCTGCATGGTTGTCAGTCCTATGGAGAAACGACAGACAGCTCGTCTACAGGTTGTTTTCTGTCACAAACACACTCTGTGGGCTCCTCTTGCTTTTGCTCTTGTTGGTCCTTCAGCTGGCTGGAGAAGACTGAAGTTCTAACACACACAAAGCTGTGTCTACTGCAGCCACATTCTGTCCTTTTCCCCACACTTGTCCATCTACACTGTCAACTTTGCTGTCAATCCCTTGGAATGGCACTCTGCATACTCAGAATCTTTCACTCTGTGCAGCCAAATAGCAACACAAACAGACACTAACGAGCAACCTTGAATCCTGATTAAGACACTGGACATTAGGTGTGGGCCATATGGCCTCAAAATAACATCACGAGATTTCAGGAAAAATTTGCAACAACTTGTTTTATTGATGCGTGCAGGTTGCATTTACAAGTGTACGTAAATGTAACTCATTTTGTAATGAGTTACTGTCACTGATGACACACTGCCAGGTTTGAATTGTGAATCTACGGAAATAAGGAGCAGCAGCAGCATCACCAGCATGATAGTGACACAGTCTAAGCTGAATGTAAGCACAAAAGCAGCTTAGATGGATTTCTGCCTGGAAATTTCCAGCAAACACATTAAATTACTGACTAAGACTTTACCAATAAAGTAACTTCACCTTGTAACGCTTCAGTATTGTTACAAAATACACAATCATACATAATACAATAAAAGTGAAAAATCATTTCTAGCTAGGATGTTGTAGTTTTTTTTAACCAGCTGCATTGAAGCTACTAATAATTTAGTAATCAAGACTTCTATTGATTATTCCATCAATTCACTGAGTAATGGGATAAGCAAAAACCACTGGTCTTTCAAAACAAACTGCTCATGGATTTCCATTTCAGACATGGACATGTTTTAATGGTTTAATGCATATCTGTCAAAAACCCACCAAACCCTTTAATGATAGCATTGTATCCTGTAGATGAGGTAGGTTTCATGTGTAAGTGTTTGTCTGCATCTGTGTGTGTCTGCATGTTGAAGTGTATTCGTGAATGACTGATTTTAAAAGAGTACGTCAGGCTACAACGAAGAAATGTGAGCGTATTAGCTCAAGTTTACACTGTGATGCTAAATTATGCATACACACACACACACACACACACACACACACACATATATACATATATATATATATATATATATATATGTATACATATATATGTATACATATATATATATACATATATATAAATAACAACTAAAAGCATTAAAGGCTATACATAATCTATGCTTGTGCAGTGAACCTAAGTAGAAGCATTTGCTTGTGTGTGTGTGTGTGTGTGTGTGTGTTTGTGTGTGTGTGTGTGTGTGTGTGTGATTACACAATTGCATTTGAACCAGGTAACCTTTCATTGTCATTTGGTTTAACAAAGTCCTAAAGGCACACTTCTGGTGCTAGATCCAGACTGCCTCACATGGTGTTGCTGATTACTATTAAAAGACTAACCAATCTTTGCTAAACATCAGGCATACATGGACTATTTATGGAGCAGAAGAACATCAAGGCCAAACTTTGGCATGTTTAACCTCAACCCAGAGGTAATACACTGCAAGGACTCTGTTATAGATTTACCATCAAACACGTGTGATATAGATGTTGTTCTGATGGTCCAGTCAGATCCAAGGTTCTGACTGGACCATCCTGCAAGTGGGCACAGTCTGGTTCTACAAAAACAACAACAACAACAACAACAACAACAACAACAAACCCACTGAGAGAAACACTGAGCTGTGTGAACACATAACTCAGGTGCAGAGTATTTGGCAGGAGTGGAACGGTGCATCAAACACAGGAAACAACAATATGAAACAACTTGCACTTGCTGGTGAATAAAATGCTAAAAACTCACTGACTGGAGAAACAGCAGTGAGAAGCATTAAGATGCTTTAGCACTGAACCATCTGAAATCTTCATGCAAGTGAAAGCAAGTATTCACTACATCAGCCGGCCCTCTGGTCTAGTCCTCACAGTTGTGTTCATTAATGTGTCTAACTAGTTTGAGCGAGAAGCACAGACAGACCTCAGAGTAATTATAATTCATGTGCTAGAAAACAAAAGCCATTTGTTGCACTTTTTGAACACTACTAAAAAGAAACTGAAAAGTTACGGCACATCAAAGCCATTCTTTTTGTTTATTTGCTTTTTTAAGCCCATCGAAACGCTAACGGTCCGACTGCAGACAGACATGTGGCCACTTTTAGAACGCTCAGGTCACACGCCAGGACCCTATCACAGTCAACGCACAATTTAAAGTCAACACATGCTCCTAAAATTGTGTATGTATAAATGATCTACCACCCACCCACACACACAGGTTACTATACTGTGAGTAAAGAAGAGTTTCCACTGTTTTGAAATCAGTGGGATTGTGTGTATTCTGGTGTGTACTAACTCTTGTTCTTGCGGAGCAGGGCTGAGGTGATCCAAGGTTCTGACTGGACCATCCTGCAAGTGGGCACAGTCTGGTCTTCCACAGATGATGACGTGACAACCATGGAAATGCTTGGAAATGTCCAATGCAGCAGGGAAACAGTGTCAATCAAAACGCTGTGACAGACGAGCAGAACTCGTGCGGGTCAGGTAACTGTCATCAATCCCAGAGTTTGCTTCAAAAGTTTACATCCAACTAAAAAAGGAATCTTGACGTGGTGGGAAACCAACCAACCAACCAATCAAAAGGCACCGTCTTCTCTGGCTTGTTTTTAAAAAAATTTTTTTTAATCTTTTGTGACTGTGGTTTCTAAGGCAACCAAATGGTGTACAGGCAGCTTGTCTCTCGGAAGTAAAAATATAAAGGATGTAATTTCTGTCTTTTGTGGTGTTACACTATATATAGATCTCTCATGGTACATATAGATATATATTCTGTCTCTCTGCAGACATGGGAGTGGAAGGGAAAGAATATTTGGTTAGTTAGGTCAGTTTTTCGTTAGGTTGGTTTTGGCAGTTTCATGCATTCTTTCTGTGCGCTGGAGGTGTATATCACTCCAGGTCGCTGGTGACTGATCTTTCAGGTAGTCAAAAGCAAGCGTTTTATCGAATCTAGTGTCTACTGTGATTACGCGTTTAGGCCAAATGTCCCAGGGATAAACGCATAGAGTCTCTTTGATACGTTCAGTAAGTCCTGGCCAGAATAAACCAAAAGTAAGTAGCTAGTTCTTCAGCCATTTCAGGAGTAATCCAGAACGGGCTTTGTGTCTGCTGCAGATTTGACTAGTGGAACACAGGACTGCTAGTTTTGCCAGGTTCCTTAGACTACATGGTCAGTATGGTTCTAGCACATCTTTTTTATTATGAAGCAGAATATGTCCACTTGTTGCTGTTTTTTTTTTCCTACTTATAAGCCACCTCAACTAGCTGTAAGTGGAACCTGTGCTAACCAGGCTCGCCAAGCATACTGCCAGGTGGACGAGCGAGGTAGGATGATAGATGGGATGGAAGAGAAGGAGATGGAGGGGAGTTGGGTTTCCAGCTGCCTGCTTTTACCCCATCCCTGACACTAAAAATAGCCCCAATTACTGGTGCTTTCTGGGGGACTCGTTGCCAGACAGAGTAGGACAGCGCAGAGTGATGTGATCACTCAGATTAATCCAGTGACACAAACAGCCTGCACCGAGAAAGTCACACAGTATATTCAGCCTGAGCTCCACGGAGTCCTGTGCCGTTTCCCTTCAAAGCCTACAGCAAGAGGTGGCTGCCCTCTGTCAGGCTAAAAAGGCGCCCTTTTATTAGACAAACAATATTAGTATACACTCAGCTTTAATAAGAAGCACTTTTTTGCGCAATCCAGTGCGCCTTGTTGCTTCAGAGGTGTGTAGCTCCACACAAAGTTACTCTAACTGTACTTGAGCATTCACGAGTCAACGGGACCGCCGGCTGGCGCAAAGTGACGAACCACCAGCACGGGAACACTTCACCTCAGCCGAGGAACTTCAGCTCCGGCTCAGAAGCGGAGGAAATATTGAGAGGCAGTATAGCTCCAGGGTCTGTGCGCTGGGGCCCAATGTTCCCCGCGTTAGACAAAAGCCGACGACGGGCCGCGTTACACTCCGAAACACCGGCACAATAACACGGTCCAGGAAGAGGTCGAGTCTCTGAGGTAATTACTCGCTAGTAATATCGCAAACAACGACTGAACTGCAACAATCCAAAACTTCAGAGTCGCCTCGGAGTAAACAAAAGAAACCAATTCCAGAGTTCCTGAGCTTGCTGCCTTTCGCTTCTTGACGGGCCCACTCGTCAGTCTGCTTCCGCTTTCTTCTCTCACACTTACTGTCCTCGTAAACTCGTCCTTCTCAGAACGGGAAAAATAGTTTTATTCCTTCAAGGTGGAAACCTTCTCTGGGGCGATTGTGAGTCATGTTTTTCGCCCGTTTCCTTCTCCGTTAGACAGAATCTGTGCGCCTCTCCCACACGCTCCCCCACCCTGCGATAGGGACTGTACCATGTGCCGGTGGCAGGGGTCGGGGCTGGTGTGTCTGGCACAGCCACACTGAGTACTATTAATACCAGCAGAGATGCGAACACAGGTTAAACACGTGGCATTGTCGACGTTTCACACAGACTTTAATATCAACTACCAAAAGTATTTCAAATAACTATACGAAACAGCATCAACAAATCAAGTGAGTTAGCGGTACAGCTGCCTTCCCTCTGACAGCAGTAGTTCGCTCCAAGCAAACCTCTCCCGTCCTGTCCATTTATAGTAACAGCGGGATATATATACTGGAAGTTTATACACAGGCTTACATGGACAACGTTCACTGAAAATCGAAAAACGATTGAACATTGTATACATGGGACAGCTTTGACTAACGACTGTTTTACATAAGCGCTACTTCGCTGACATAACAGTCCGTGTTAACAGTGTTAAAATGAGTAAAACAGATAACCTCTACACCTCTGTTTTACTTAAAACCACAACAACCTTAGTTAGTTCTCGGTGGACAGCAGCCTGTGAGACCGTAAAAACGAGCAGTTAAAATGACAGTGTAATTAATGCTTTATTCGGTTGTCAGAAATGAACCAAATGAGCGAACTGCCACGTTTATGTTGCTACCGTGTAACACACAAAGGCTCTTTTTGTTCAGGCTTTCAAAATGTTCTAACTTCTCTGTACTCTGGCAGTCGTAGCCTCTACCCTCACTCTGCACGCACACTCTCTGTTGCTACCCGACGCCATGGCAGCTGCAATGCAATTGGCTACATAAAGTCCCATCCCCTGCTGTAATTGGGTAGCAACGGGTCTGTGGGCGGGGCGGTCGGCTTAGTTTCCCTGGGTGTCTTCTAACGGCGCGGCGCGAAGCAGTAGTGACGCGGAAATAGTTTGAAGATGTCAGGTAGAAATGGAAAGAAGGACAGGCAGACCGAAATGGTGGGGGTGGAAATACAGCGGGGGAGAGAAAGGGGCAAAAGGTTCCAATAAGCACATGGTCACTGAGTGACTTTACAGCTGAGAGATTTGACTTGTCTTTACAAACCAGCCAAAGCTAAAAGTTGTTCCTGTTGCTATCCGAGCATTCTGGCTAAATCAAGCACAATGCTGCCTGGGAACAGCTCAGCACAGTGTTAGAAACCAACTGATTGCTCTTTGCATTAAAATCACCCTCAAACTCAACTGCCTCAACAAATGTGTCAGTGCTCATCAGTTTTTAGGATTTGTTTTAAATACAGGCTGACTCTCGAACTGGTGTTGAATGCTAAGTCATATATGGTTTTAAAAAGTAACAGCCTAACTAATCCACAATAGCTTTGTGTAATCACCTCCCAGTGGTTCATCATTCTAAATGTAGTGCCCTTTCAAAAGGGCAGAATCTTCTGTCACGTCTACTGGTTACTGTTGGACTTTACATCCTGATTGTTGTATTGGTGTTATATTTCTGTTATTTTGAGATGACACAGCTTATTAGCTCCATCATGTAATTCATTTATGGGCAAATGCTGTTAATACAGTCCTATGAAGGGCATGCTGCAACAACAGACAAATCTCCTGAATAGTCTAGTTTTGAACACCAAGCTAAATTTCACACCAAATGTATCAGAAAGTCCCCAATTTATGCCTTTGCAATGTTCCTCTGACTGCAGCCATCTCCAAAACACTTGGGGTCCAATTCCCCTCACAATCACATGATGAAAAACAGCGGAGCAATCACAGTTAAATTAAGACAGCCTAGCCAAATAATATGTTATAAATATAAAATTTGCATTTAAAAAAAATCTATGAAAATAAGAGGCTTAACATTACAGACAAATGCAAGACAGGGGCAACAGGGTATTACATGAAGATTTATTGCTACAGGTGCTCTACTTCAAAAATGACTCATGCCCAGCTTAGGGTGACTGGGCCTGTGTAGGAACCAGTGCAATGTAAAGCATGCTACAAAGGGAAAAGTGCAGGCCCACAAAGTTCTACAGGAAGACAGTGGTTTGGCAGGTATGACGGTTTTAGTAAATATGATTTAGCCTAAACTGAATTTCTCCTGAACAATGATTAATCTGATATTTGGGTGCAAATGCCAGAAATCCCACTGGATCTAGAGCTGGAAATAAAAATAAGAAAAGCCCCAAACTAAGCTGTAAAAACAACAGTGAATAAAAGAGGCAGATCAGGATTTATAATAAAGACAGATGTGTAAGGAAGGTTTATACCTTACAGAAAGATGTATCCATAACAATTAAAAAGCCAGCTTTTCACCGTCCTACCACAGTGCAGACCTGGGCATTGTACAGCCCCTTGCTTGTCCTTGACCAGCCCATGTGAGGTAAATGGGAAATAAGAATTCAAATGTAAAGTCAGAATACATTCCATTTTAAGCCACCAAACACTCTTTGATAAACTCCTCATCAGAAAATGGTTTCTGCTTATATGTGACCTTCAAAATAAAAGCAACAAAGGTGTATTGTAATTTCCATAAAAGTAAAAAAAAAAAAAAAGAAGAAGAAAAAACTCCTGATGCGGAGTTTATCAAAGACTGTGTGACTCTGTCCTGTTAAATAAACCCTGAGGAAAAAAGAAGTATTAGACAAAGTGCCCCTCTCCAGCTGAACCATAACAAAATGGACAGAGAAGGTGGGAAATCTGAAGCTTCAGTTTTGACCATCTCCTTGACACTGGACGAGAACTTTCAGATTTGTGACACAGCCCAGGTTCTCATTTTTGTATGTGGGATAACAAGAGTTTTTAATATTACGGATAGGCTGGGGCTGAAATGGATCAAACTGGCAGGTACGACGATGGCTGTCCAAATCTGATAAAAACAAAACAAAACACGTTTGAAGCAGGTGCAAGAAAAAAATGACTGAAATGAAGCCAGAACTGAAACAGGCATTTTTGCATTTATTATACACCAGCAGATGTTTTATACCATAGTGTTGGTGTTAAAATCAAAATAGTTAACTTCATTATGCAAGAGCAATGATCATAGACAATTTATTGAGCATGATACAGTCGACGGTGACATAGGCTACCACACATCTGGTGGCTCAGCCAAAGTGATAAAAAGAAATTCAAGAGTTTTTTGTTAAAAAAGGTAAGGACATTCCAGATCTCTCAGATGAAGAGTGCAAGGACAATGGTGCATTTGCTCAGACACTGAACCTGACTTTAATGCACTAGTTCAAGCCCAAACCCAAGATTTCTCTCAGGGAATAAGGAGAAAGAGCTGGAAAAAATGAGAGCTGAAGTGACTGAATTACAATTAAAATAGCAGTAACACGTTATATAAAGTGAAAAGTCACATGCACATTTTGTTCATAATTGATTTTTTTTTTTTTTAAATTGATATGATATTGATATGTTGGTGTGTTTTTTTTTGCTGTGCTGATTTCACATTTTCATTGGCCAAGGACAAACAGCACTATGACAAAGTTGACGTCAAATTGATGTTACATCTGCTGACGCCCATTGTTCTGTGATGATGTTAACGGCAAATAATGTGGTGACACTTTTATTGTAACCTCTACTCTTACCAGTAGGTTTATACAATGATAAAAATTAATACTGAGTATAAACAAGTTTATCTAATTGGTGCTCCACAACAGTCCTAGTTTTTTATGTGGCCCTTTGGGAGAATGAATTGCACAACCCAGAGCTTATAACATTTCTACTCTCATGACGCTGTCCACCACCCCTCAAAACTATCAAAACAAAACAAAAACATTTAATACAAATATCTAAGCTATAACATTTATATACAACAAGTCTTGACTCACATTTCTTTATATTTATCGTCCAAGGAGCCAGAGTTACTTGCCATTTTTTTCACAGTGGTCTTAAGGAAAACTTCTTCTGACTTTCTGAAGGTCTTTCAGAGTTTTTATTTTGGCAATGGCTTCTTTTTCACTTATTTTTAGTCCAATGCTTGTACCTGACTACTTTCAACATTACATCTTGATATCTGGCCAATGAACCATAAAAAAGTACTTAACTTTTAGGCATGTACTAATGTTGTATCTACACATAACAGACAGTTTAGCAAAGAACCAGTTTTAATTGTTCTCTTTAGGCAATTTTATAATAGCAGCCTTTTGCAAAAAACATCATTTGTTCTCATTTTTTTGACTCAATTAAAAATTACAAATATAGGCATTAAACGGTATTTTTGAAGTAACAATGCGATTCCCAAAGAGATTATATTAGCTGAAAACTAGCATATCTTAAGAGAGTATTTGCAGTGTGTCCTTAAAAAACTGAAGGTGGACCAGGGAAGGACAAAAGGAAGGAAGGAGTCCAGTAAACACATAAACCTTGACTGCGAGATGCATCTACTATCCACTGAAGCCTCATCAGAAATGGTCTCAGTAGAAGGGTTGCTGTAAAGAAGCCATTTTTAAGGAAGAAAAACAGGAAGAAAAGACTGAGGTATGCCAAATTATACAAGAACTGGACTGAAAAATCAGTGGAACAGGTCTGATGGAGTGGTGAATCCAAATGTAATAATCAGTTCAAATTGAGATCAGTATGTATGAGGAGGTCAAGGGAAAGGTCCGAATGTGAGCTCTGTCACGGGTCAGGGGTGCATGTCACTCAGTGGTTTTATAGATCCTGTCAAAATTGATGAAAGTATAAATGTAGAAAAGTATTCAGATTCAGTCTGGAAAGGATCTGATTGGCAATGGTTTGGTTTTTCAGCATGACAATGATCCACAACACACTGCCATTGCAGTAAAAGCATAGTTGGATAGAAAACATCACAATGAAACACTATCAGTCATGGATTGGGTTCCCTCAGACCTCATCATTAAGATAGGATAAGATAAGATACGCTAAGATGAGCTTTATTGTAATTGTAAGCATGAGCATACAATGAAATTGGAAACATACAATGAATTATTGAAGCAGTGTGGGCTCTTCTTGACAGATAACAGAGCAAATACAGAAACATCCAACGAGATTTGAATGTCCTTCAAGATGCCCGGAGAACTATTCCTGAAAACTATTTAAAGAAGTTACGGAAAGCTGCTGAAGAGAGCAGCGAGGGAAAGTAAAGAGAGGTTGTTCTGAAGAGTGAAACCTGTCATAGCAAATATTGATGCTCAAGCTAGTTAGAACTGTATGTACATACTATATCTCCATGTAAGTGCAGCAATATTTCCTATTTTCCTAACAAAATATAAAGAAACGTGGAGTGGCTCATGACTTTTGCACAGTACTGTACACCCAAAACTTCATTACTATGTGGATACTGGTTTATATTAAGCACTAGTTTCATTTAAGTTCCTTTGTACAGGGAGTTTTGAACATAGATGGTGTTTTCTCAGTCTTGCTTTTTCACATTTTTTCTGCTTGATTTTAAAGGGTACTTGATGAACAGCAGTTTAAAATGTATCCTGACCTGTAGTAACCTGGAACAATTGGCTTTAATATAGATCTTCTCTCTTAGTACTTTTGATTTTGACTTTGACGTAAAATAATTAATTCTAAAACTAAAATCCAGCTCAGTACACTATAATTATGTGCATCCATTTCCTGCTGAACTGTTCTTTTTGTGTGTGTGTGTGTGTGTGTGTGTGTGTGTGTTTCATTTCTTTACTGCTGTGGCTATATTACCGAATATGTGAATAAACTTTAGTATTTCCCTTCATGGACTTACTGTCTTCCACTAAATCACGTTCAGCTGTACTAACGACCAGACAGCGGAGATTACAGCAGCAGTGCACGGAGGCAAGCAGACTTTGAGTCTCACGTGCCTTGCAGCAAAATTCCACCCGGCAACTATACACTGTACCATGGCAACAGCCCTGCTATTGGTCCCCGGTGCGTTTTCAAATGACCAATGGGATGGCCAGCCGCGGGTGATGCTTGTTGCTAGGTAAACATGATGCAGAGGAAAGATAGAGGAGCAGAATTACCATGCTGCTACTGCAGGGTGCTTTAAGCAAGGAATGGAAGAGCACTTTACAGTCGGAGATACCCTTCTCTTTCTCAGCACTTGGCGGTGCCATAGAGACAAAGAGAAGACGAAGCAGGAATGACACAGTGAAAAAAGAGATAAATATTAGACTGGTGAGGATGGCACTGCCATAGGGAGAGCTTCCTTAGAAAAATTTAAAACAGTAACGTTTTCCAGGTTTTTGTGTGTGTGTGTCAAAGCAAATATTACTGATTTAATGAACATGTCCATTTCCATAGGAGAAAAAAAGCTGCCTAAGTACAACTCGGCAAATGTGGGTAACACATGCTAACAGATTAATGTTAATGAATACAGTAACAGAGTAAAATACATAGTGCTTTAGCATAATAGTTAAAACAATCAGGTAGTGACATTACTATAAGCCTACAGTACTTACTAGCAGATCAGGACACACGGTATATTGCATAGATGATGCACATATGAACAGCTGTGATCTACTTCAAACGCTGAGTTCAGTTGTTAAATGATACCTGGAATAAAGGAATTACAGACAGGCTCTTAGCCAGACCAAAAGTTACTGAACTTTCTCTTTCAACTGTACAACCTGAACTGCACATGACCTCATTATTTTTCTACCAAACAGTCACCCATGTACATATCCAGTCATCTCACATCATCAGCATCAGAATACTTTATTATTATGTGGTCACGTAGGGTTCCACCAAGCTCAGGGTTAGAAAGTTTCTGTATGACATGCCCTCTAACAGCATCTTGATTTCATTTAGTTAGAAATGTTAGGAAAAAAGAAACTGACCAGTTGGCTATTGTTTTAGTAATAATAACTATTTGTTATTAATAATAATAACTAGTAAATAAGCCACACACTAAAGATAAGTATACATGTGTGAACCAATAACTGTAGAAAAGATGGATGACTTGTTTGTGGGGGCTGCCATGTTCCACTTTAGGAGCCAGAATCTGCGCAGTATCGACTTGAGGTGGGGTTGCGTTGTCGCACCCCCGCCCACACGCCCGCTGGACTTGCATGCAAATATGCCCCCTCTACACTTTTTACGTAGCCCGGCTGCTCCAGTTTTGAGGACATCTGCTGAAGGGGTTTTCACGACTGGCACATCGGTAAATTAGGATAAGTACAAGCACGTCGTCACCATAATTAAAAAGACACACATCTTAATTTGTTATAGTTCTCGTCTAACGTCTCTCTAGTTCCTGTTGTTAATTCTTTAGCTAGATCAGCCATTAGCATGTCTATATGTTTGAATAACTGGGCACTCCTTAGTTTTTGTTGTTATATTTTAGACAGAGGTTGCAGTTAATATCAGAATTATCTGGAAATTAAATGTTGAGATTGGAGACGTAAGCTGGACGAGGATATAAAACTGAAGATTTTACACCCACAGAGCGCTCTACAGCCGGGTAACATGGAAACTTTAAATAAAATGTTAGATTGAAAACACAGCAGCAGGAGGTTTCATACAAGTGTAATTTGTTCTATTAATTTAATACCAGGATCCAGAGTCTACATTATTATTAACAATTATCCTGGAGAAAAACTAATGAGGGAGACCATCAGGACCAAGCTGTGTTTCCTGGGTGCAGAGGTTTCCTTCATCACAGCTGTCCCGAGCCAGATGTTGTGTTGACTCACTGACAGACATCATTTCAGAAACCTCAGGAAGACTGAAGCTCACCGCAAGGATCAAGGAGGGCTCATAAACTTTACCAGCAACTTCAGACCTCAACCATAGGCTCACCCCATAACATGGACAAACCCAGCACCTCATGAACAGTGTGATACTGACCTTTGCTTTTTGTAATGTTAGAAATACTCACATCATCCTCATATAATGCAAAGAGGCTCTCAACTTTTAAAAATGTTATATTCAGTCCTTACAAAGTTACACATATAAAATATGTACATTACTCTCTGATTATTCTGATATGAATGACTCTGAAGTATTTTATGCTCCCGTATACTGACACCAGTTACATGGATGATAAATCCCTTTGACTTTCTGTCAAAGCTGGACGTCTCAGTGTCCCTGCTTTATCTGCTATTACCAAACAAATATACGCAAGTTTCTCTGCGACTGCAGCTGCCAGTCAAAGTCATGATGTCATGATGACGTTGCACCTAAATTTTACAGCAACAAATTAAATCAAATTTATGAGAAAGGAGACCCCCCTCAACACAAATAATAATAATAATAATAATAATAATAATGGCTGAAAACGTCTTTGGGAAAATTCCTTTCTCTGGAGAACTCAGAGAAATGTACAACTTGGAGTTAGTATTTCGCCCAAGCAGACTGGAATAGCCAGAGTTCGAACCACTAACCTTCTGATTAGTAGATGGCCTGCTCGACCTCCTGAGCTACAGCCATCATCACCATCGGTGGTTCAAACATACAGACACATAATAAACCATAGAGTCAGACATTCATTCCAACACACATGCAAACAGTCAAAAACTATGGCTGAAAATAAGAGAGAAAGATTAAGGGAACGTTAACCTAGAAAAAGTAATTTTCAGCAGCTGTTTCAAACAAATCTCAAAATCTGAAGACCTGATTGGCTGAGGAAGGCTGCTCCACAGTTTGGGCACCACAACCTCAAAAGCATGATCACCTCTGTTTGTAAAACCAGAGTGAGGGAGAGAGGAGACTGATTAGAAGATCGGCGAGGCTGGCTGCAGTGATAAGGTCTCAGAAACTGCTACATATGCAGGGGCACATATTGGAGTCATATTTATTAATAACAGGATTTTAAAGTAGATTCTAAATTTCACCAGTGAAGGGATGCAAGAATGGGTGACTAGCTGAAGAGGTCACTTGGATGAGTGATGAAATGTTTCTCCCACTGAAAACGCTACAACCAGATGAACAGAATCGACTTTTTGGGATACCCTTACCTGGATGATTGAGCATGCATCAAGACAAAAACTTATTATAGTACTTCACTCATGATATGTGTTGCAAATTTAAACACTTTGCTATTGCTAAGTACTGCAGTAACATATATTGGGGTGGCTGTAGCTCAGGAGGTAGAGCGGGTCTTCTACTAATTGGTTGGTTCAGTCCTTGGCTAATCCAAGTCTGCATGCTAAATACTAACCCCAAGTTGCTCTCTGATGCATCCATCGGAGTATTAGCGTGTGTGAATGGTGGATGATCTGATATTGTCGTGTTGGTGTTGTTCCCATACATGGTAAATGTTGTTCCAGGATCAACATTGTAAGTGACCAATCAGAATGTTGTGACGTTATTCTTTGGCGCGCCAAGCCATTCGTGCATTTATGAAATTCCAATGTTGCAAGGACAATATCAATTCTGCTTAGCGTTTATTAAAGGGTTAGGGTCAGGGTCCGTTGATCGGCGGACAGAGGCGGTTTCTCGCAGCTTAAGTACCGTTTTTTGTTTTACGTCGGTTTTTCCCGAAGTCGCAAAAGTATGACATCACAACATTCTGATTGGTCACTTCCAATGTTGATCCTGGAACAACATTTACTATGTTGATCTGGGAACAACACCAACACGACGATATCAGGTCGTGCGTGAATGGTAGATAGAAGGCACTTCTATCGATAAAGTGCTTGTATGAATGGGTGAACGAGAGAGTATCAGAATCAGAATAGTTTCATAATCCCAAGGAAAGAGTAAAAAAGTGCTATATAAGAATCAGTTCATTTAAACACTTTTCTTCAATGGATCATACAACCAGTTGTAGCTGTACTATAAATCAACTTTACCATTCACTTCTGTGTAGAGGATTATGACAGCTGTGTCTGTGAGAAAAAACATTTAAACAGTGTCAGTACCTGGGTCCCAGTGTCATGAGAAAGAAACCAGTAAAAAGCCTTCATTTTCAACAACGTCAAACACAGGTGTTTGCACAAAAAGTAGATGATGGATTGTGTAGCTCACTCTTAATTGGGAGGTAGCTTTGCGAGGCTTGGTTTTTCAACTGAGCTGAATCAACATTAGCTTTGGTGTCCTAAGCTAACATTATCTCAGGACGGTGGTGCTTGAGATGAGCTCTCATACTAATAGTATTCCCAGACTATTTTACTTATAATATCACACAACTTGCAAATCTCATGTCATATCCACCTACTTTGTCCCATCCTTGCCAAAAGAAAAAAAAAATAAGTCAAACCATTTGATTTTAATGTGGACAGTGCTTTTGGATTGCTTTCCCTGATGCCACCACTTTTTTTTTTTTTTTTTTTAAACTGTGCAGCACCAATGTTAAATATGACATGAAAACACGTTACGACAAAAGAAACTATTACAAATGTATTTGTTTTTTGGATATTTAAAATATCCAAAAAACGAATGAATTGAGACTGATCAATTTTCTTGCGCTTATCGCCTCTGTCAGTGCGCCCCAGGGCAGCTGTGGCTACAGTGTAGCTTGCCATCACCAGTGTGTGAATGTGTGTGCGAATGGGTGGATGACTGGATGTAGTGTAAAGCGCTTTGGGGTCCTTAGGGACTAAGTAAAAGCGCTGTACAAATACAGGCCATTTACCATTTACCATCTGAAAACAGGTTGCAGGGACACCAGCCTAAGCAGGGAAGCCTCCCTCTTGCCCGCTACCTCCACTACCTTGAAGGAAACATGTTCCCAGGCTATCCAATATAATCTTTCCAGCATGTCTTGGGTGTACCCCAGTGCCTTCTCCCAATAGGACAGAACGCCTTACCCAGGAGGCACTGATGTGGGGGAGCATCCCCTACACACAGATTTTTTTAAAATATTCATACGTAACAGAGCTTGTCCCTGTGCTGCCATGATTAGTGCCTCTGTGCTGTCTTTCTGTCCAGCCACTGGTAGGATTTCTGGATGTCAGCCACCTCCTCTATCTGCTGGTGGTACATACCGTGCAGGGGCCTATCCGTCCATGATTGTTCCTCCTCTTGCTCCTCTTTCTTGGGTTTCTGCTGCCTGAGGTATTCACTGAGCAGATGTTTGTTGTCTCATCCTGGACTGTGGTGCTGACACTCACCAGTTCCCGGCCTCCTTCCTTTTGCTTAGCGTACAGCCTGCATGCTCAGGAGTAGTGCTGGGCGATATGACGATATATATCGTGTGGACGATAGAAAAGTGTCTATCGTGCCATTTGTCTTCTATCATTTCTAACCCTAATTTTATAAATTATTACATAAAATATATCATTAACCCTTTACAACTGGTCGGAGCAGGCACGCTCCGTTTTGCCTATTTTTAAATCCCTGTAGAACTGGAACCATGTAAGCTAGCGCAATAATTTTTTTTGCATATGAAACCGTAGGAGTTGTACTTACATCTTATTCCATTAGCTTGCCCTAGGTCACGGTTTCCTTCCACATATAGCTTTGCAAAAATTGCATAAAAAGCATTTCCAGCAACAAAAACAGAATATTCCAGAAACAGGCTTTGCCGATCCGATCAGCTGTTCATAACACTTCCTACCTTGGAATAGACGTCAGCGCGAACTATCGCATGTCCGCCATTACCCGTCCGAAACCGGAAGTGATGTCATTTCGCGGAAAATTTAGGGGTTTTTTTACCTTCAAAGGCTATGTTGGTGTTTTTAAAAGTCATGTTTGACTTTATGCTTTTCTGTATCTTTCTGGGATGCTTAGAAGTCAAATTACACTGTTGGAAATAGTTTATTTTGATGCACATGCTGTTTTTTGCAAATTTGCATTATAATATTTATTTTCATTTTTCCTGTAGTATATAAAAATTAGTGTATCTCAAACATAAAACTATGAAGACACTCAAAATAAATTTCTCGTGGTTGGAAACTATTTTGTGCAACTTTTTTGTATTTACAGTTTTGAGGGATAAGCCTCTTAAATATCAAGAGGCAAAAGAACAAAACAAAAACGATTTTCAATTTTTTTGTAGTTTATTGCACTTTTTTGCAATTTATGTAGTTACTATGCACTTAATGCATACATATTATTAAAATTTGGGCTATAACGGTTGTATTGATGTATAGCAACTTGAAATGCTCCCACAAATGGCACTACAGCATGTAAAATGTAAAGATAAACTCTGGCGGACTTGGTTCTATGGTAGGTCTTAAAGGGTTAAATAGCCTATGGCAAATATATTAGTGTTGTCTTCTCACTATACATACTCTTAACTTTATGCAAGAGAAAATAAAGTATAAAAAATGATATTTTTCGCAAAGAAACTCTGTCTTGTGGTTTTGCGACATGGTGCTGCTTTACGTGCACCCAGATTTGTGACATGCTTTACGGTAACTCAAAACAAAGACTGCACCCTCTCCACTCGCTGTTTACAGACTGCATACTTTCCAGATGACCACAGGTCAGGTGGTATATCGTGATATATATCGTTATCGTGATATAAAATAATTCATATCGTGATAAATATTTTTTCCATATCGCCCAGCACTAGTCAGGAGCTTCCTTGTGTTGATGTCAGTGGCTTCTATCTACTCCTTTGGCCAGCTTATTATCCCAGCAGGGAACCTGATTATGGGCAGGGCGTGGGTGTTGATAGCCCGGATATTGTTCTTACGGTTCAGCTGACACCTCAGGACTTGACTGACCCTCTGCAGGTACATAGTAGTTGCAGTTTTCCTAGCAGGGTCTTCGTGGTTTCCATTTGCCTGTGGGATTCTCAGGTACTTGTAACTGTCCTCTATGTCTCCAATGTTGCTTTCTGGTAGTTCAATCCCCTCAGTTCTGACTACCTCCGCTCTCTTCATTACCATCCAATTACACTTCTCCAATGCGAACGACATGCCAATGTTGTTGCTGTATAATCCTGGTGGTGTGAATCAGTGAATCCATGTCTCGTTCACTTTTGGCATACAGCTTGATGTCTTCCATGTACAGGATGTGGCTGACAACTGCTATTCCGTAGTCCGTATCTGTAGCCAGTCTTGTCAATGATCTCACTGAGGGGGTTCAGGCCTATGTAGAACAGCAGTGAGGACAGAGCATCTCCTTGGTAGCTCCCACACTTGATGCTGATCTGTGCTATGGGCTTGAAGTTGGCCTCTAGTGTTGTCCATCACATCCCCATTGAGTTCCTGATGAAGGCTCTTAGGGTCCTGTTGGTCTTGTATGGGTCTAGGCATTCCAGGATCCAGGTGTGGGGCATTGAGTCATAGGCCTTCTTGTAGTCAATCCAGGCAGTGCACAGGTTGGTCAGTCTGGTCTTGCAGTCTCGGGTGACTGCTCGGTCTACGAGTATCTGGTGTTTTGTTCCTCTGGTATTCTTGCTAATTCCTTTCTGTGTCCCACTCATGTATTGAGTCATGTGCCTGTTCATCTTAGCCGCTATGATGCCTGACGGGAGCTTCCATGTGCTACTGAGGCAGGTTACTTGCCGATAGGTGGATGGGACTGGTCCCTTCTGGGGGTCCTTGGAGATCAGGGCTGTCCAGCCAAAATTCCTGGTGAATTCCCTCAGTGAATTCTCATTACAGATATAAGCCTGGATCCATTTTTCTAACATTTTTGTTAATGTCATAAAAATTCCTTATTATCTAAAATAAATAAAATTCTGCCAAGATATGTAAAAATGTGTATAATTATGATTGAATTTATTAAAAATGACTGTGTCTGCACTAAATGTTTCTTATTAGCATAATGTGACTTCACCTGCTCTTCCACAGCATGTCTTTATCCTGTTTTCCTTCTCTCACCCCAACCAATGACAGCAGATGGCCCCGCCCCTCCCTGAGCCTGGTTCTGCCGGAGGTTTCTTCCTGTTAAAAGGGAGTTTTTCCTTCCCACTGTCGCCAAAGTGCTTGCTCATAGGGGGTCATATGATTGTTGGCTTTTTCTCTGTATCTATTATTGTAGGGTCTACCTTACAGTATAAAGCGCCTTGAGGTGACTGTTGTTGTGATTTGGCGCTATATAAATAAAATGGAATTGAATTGAATTGAACCAGGCCAACACTGCATCTTTCACATAGAAGATTCAAAATGGACACTGTACCAGCTGTTCGCTCTTCTCTTGCTTTGATATTTTTGATATCTTGATATTTTTGTCAGTGAATCTCCTGTCTGTTACACTGCCCATTATCATTACTGATATGGGATTATACTCGATACTTTTTTAAATCTAAAGAAATATTTTTATAATGACAAAGAAAATGTAAGGCTTCAGCATGAAGCAGTGTTAAAGGTTGTGCAGTGTGCTAGCATTTCAGAGTGTCTGATTACTGTTACTCATGATTGTCATTAACACGCACTCAAAAAGATCTTAAAGGTGGCAAGCACCTTTGATGCGGAGATGAGATCCGGATATAAGATTCATTTTAAAAGCAGTTAAGAGATTTTGTGTTTAAAACTTTTCATACGTTTATTTCTAGATTAGATTCAGATCAAAGTTAAAAATTGTATATGAATCCTGACCTGCTCGAGGAGTACAGGAGAAATTTGGGCAAAGTACTCCAAAAACATGAATGATCATTTTGAACAGTAATAACAGTAACATTAGTCTTTCAACCAGTTGTTTTTACTTTCTTTTTTGCTTGTATTTTTCTCAGTCAATTGGGTAAACTGAATTATTTTCATTACCATAATTCTTATCTCCACAAGGGACTTTTTATTACCGCTACGCATGAAAAAGCCTAGATTTTAATGTTTTATCTTTCAGAGACAAGAATTTGTCATTTTTATCGAAACATTTTCCTTAATCGTCCCCCTGCTGGTGTTTTTGTGAATAATTTTTGTGAACGATAACATTTTAAAAATGAGCTCTACTTTACATGTTTGTGTGTCAGTAATGAGACTTGTTTGATTTGAAATATAATTAAGAAATATATAAATCACTAATTTTCATTTATTTAGGTAAATCTAAAAAGATCTTTTAAAAATCTTTTTCTAATTAATGGTCTCACTTTGTCATTTACCCTATCGGTAATGACAATTATTTTTGGATCATCCTGCCATTAAATAAGAATAAAAAGTCCATGAAACTGTTTTATAATAATACTTTTATCAAAATATAAAATTTCGCATGGCAAGTTAAAAAAAATTGCTTAAATGAGAGAGAAAATATTTATATTTTGATCTTCCTGCGACAGTCTTCGTGAGAATCACCCGTGTATGGAGAGGTCAGGAGCGTGTGAATTACAGCCGAGGCTCTGTCAGGGTTTGGGTTGATCTCAGTCAGTGATGTTGGGGATCTTGTGAAAATTGATGGAATTATGAATGCAGATCCACCATGCAGCATGACAATGATCTTAAACACACTGACAATGCAAGAAAAGCATACCTAGACAGACAAACTTACAAAGGAACGATCAATCATGGATTTGTCTCCCCAGAGCCTGGATATAAACATTACTGAAGTGGGGATCATCTTGCCAGAGAACAGAGCAAAATGCAGAAACATCCAAATTAGAGGTCTGAATGTGATTTAAAAAGCCTAAAGTATCATTTGTATAGCCAGGGGTGCACATAAGTGGTCCGCAGGTGCGCATTAGCTGTCAAAATAAAAGACGCACACCAGATAAGAAGTTGCAACGCGCGTTTGCATACATAAGATTTTCTGGAGGAGGACAGACATTTGTTTAGAACTCTTAAAGAACCACTCTTAAAACCGCAAAAGAAGCACGTATTCCTGGAAAAGTGGTTGCAGGAGGTGAGCTGGCTTCAAACAAATGATGAACGCACAGAGATGTGGTGCAGAATATGCCGTGAAAATCCCACTCTAGCGGACAAAAACAGTGCCTTTTATATGCACGCAAACGCGTGTTGCAACTTCTTATCTGGTGCGCGTCTTTTATTTTGACAGCGAATGCGCACCTGCGGACCACTTATGTGCACCCCTGTGTATAGACTAAAAGAAATTATATTAGGCTTCTGAAGAGAGTTCAGACTGTGTTCAAGCATAAATATACTCACACCAAATACTGACTTTTAAATCTTATTAGAATGGTATGAACTATGTTTGTGCACTGTTTTGTACTGTGACAAATTTACATCCAAAAAACTAATAAACTGAGTGTGGCGTATTGTGCTGTACTTTATGAACGACGCAGGCTGTTTCAAAATTCACGAGAACAAGTTCAATAAAAAAGTTAAAATCTAAAAAAACAGAAAAATACATTATCCATCCACTAGGGCAGGGCAATATGGCCAAAAATATATATCACAATATATATTTGAAATTTTGCGATAACGATATAACTGATGATATATTTGACGCGAGACAAAATACTTTACAACTCCACAACTTTATTAGTGTAAAAAAACCCATCAATGTATTTTCACTTAAACAAGCAGCTGTTTTTTATGTGCATTAACACTATACAAAAATTTAACAGTGCAAATGCAAATTCCTCGCTGACAGTTTAACCAAAAGGCATTTCCAGTGGAAACTGGCCGACATATCCTCAGCATAACCATGTATAATATCCACAAAACTTAAAAAGAGGTTATACACACACAATACGCTAATATTATGTTGAAGCACAGTACGTATCACTCCGCGAGGCTCCTGCCTACGATAGCCGTAATGCTCCGACAATCCATCAGGCGGTGCGGCTTCGTAGCTTAGCAAAGTCGTACTAAAACATTTGACAGATTTCTGAGCGCCGTGTGCCACATAAAATCTGTTCGGTAATAACGACGGCCCGCTAGCATGCTCTACCAAAAAATGTGCTTTGTTGTGTATCTGACGGACGAAAGCTAAACCAGTTCCACACCACTGAAGTTGCAGCATTTTTACAAACCAGTTCTGGTTCATCTGTTTCATTCAACGATCCACTTTCGCCCTTCTCATTCTCTGTCGCCGCCATGCTTTTTCCACCATGTGCGTGCCCGCTTTACCCTTTATTCTATCGCAATATTTCATTTTCTTATCATTGCCTAACATTATACCGGTATTACCGTGAATGGTGTGATATGGCCCAGCCCTACCATTCACTTTATTCTGCTTATCTGAAATTGGGTGGCGGTGGCAGCAGCCTAGCAGGGAAGCCCAGACCTCCCTCTCGCCAGCTTTCCTAGCTTATCCGGGGAAATGTTCCCAAGCAAGCAGATAGATAGAATCTCTCCAGCGGACACTGGGTCTACGACGGGCCTCCTCCTGGTACGACATGCTTGACTGGAACATCTTACACAGGAGGTGAGTATCTCAGCTGTTTCCTTCCAATGGCGGCTCCACTCTGAGCCCCTCCCGAATGACTCCTCCTCACCCCAACGCTAAGGGAAAGCCCTCATCAACCCCCCAGGAAAAGCTTCTTTTGTCCCCTTGTATCTAATTTTTTGCGTACCAGCAATAATAGCGATTTATGGCATTTCTCACCAACGATGCTCCATTTGGTGACAGATGGTTGCATAACATCTGGTCTTACCAGCATTGGGTATCAATTAACATGTAAAACAATCAGATTAAATGACTAGTACCTCTGGTACCGACTAGCAATGGTGGAGGGTCGGGGTGGCTGGCCACCACATGCAGAATCCTGGCCACCCTATTGGCCACACCAAGCACTGCATGACAGCCGTCTGCATTTTTTTCCTGAAACTATCCCTGCACTGGTGCAGCACTTCCAGACACGTTAGCTGCACGCACATTCTGTCTTCAGATTGGAGTGGTCAGGAGGTGTGTCCCAATTTAGAGACTACATCCTTTAAAGGACCAGGCCATTCTAAGTAGGCCAGGCCCTTTGAAGGATGCAGCTCTGGCTGTTAACTGCAACCGTGACACTAGCGGGTAGAAACATTTTATACAGCATTGCTTGACAGAAAAGAAGGTGAAAATCTTAATTTTTTAAATTTTTTTTATACTTCTACTGACATGTTTCGCTGGTATGTATGTGAGGCTGAGAGACCACGGGACTGTGCAGCAGTAATTTTAACATTAGCTGATGAACAACAGTTGGCTAATGTAGTTCATGAGACTAGTGCTGGTAATATAATGTAAAAATGGTCAACATTAAATTTAATGTATTAATATATGAAAATTAATTAAAAGATTCAATTCAAATATTGAGCATCAGTAAAAAAAATAAAATAATTCAAGGTGCATGTATTTCTTTTTCATTTCACTTTGTCTCTTCATCTCAAAGACAAACCTCTCTTAGAGACTATATATGGACAATATATTGGCACCATGACATTTGTCTGAAAGCTTACTTATATGGGTAAAACGATGATATACAAACTGTGATTTCTGATAATATGAAAAGCAGAATGATATATTAAATATTCCTTGATTGGCTGAGAAAATGAAGCCATATCATAACTGTTTTAAGTCAGATGGAAAAGATATCAAAATCTTAAACAGGGCAGAGATTTTATTTAATCGTTTTCTGCAGTCAGAAGCACAATTCTTAATAGATATATCAATTTCTCATTTCTCATATTGTCCAGGGATATGCCAAATATATAAAGTTACAGATCTAACATAGCATCAATTTGCAACATGTTTCATCTCTTTTTGGAAAAATAGAGTACCAGAAAGGACAGGTGGAAGGACCACGCGTAACAACAACATGCTTGCCCAAATTACCCCCACATATACTGAGGAACACCGACTGACAGGAAGCTCAGAGAGCTGAGCAGACAGCAGCTGTCTAACACACCTGTTAAGGAACTCGGCTGATTTTTAAGAAATTTGCCTAGCTGCAGATTACTGGGAAAAATCACACATATGTTTGTGTGAAATACAGCGCAGAGCATGAAGACATGATGGTAAACTGATAGCTCTTTTTATTCTGTGCCTTTCAACAGTAACACACACACACACACACACAGGAGTAGCTGGGGATCAAACCACAAACTTTTTTCCTAGTGGATCACCCCCTCTACATTCTTAACTACTACTTTTGAGAGTGTGAGAGCCTGTATGTGTGTACCATAGAGCTATAGAGATAGCAGCAGCTTAGTACATACATCATATTTCTGACCACAGATTCATAGTGGATATTATCATGATGAACACACCTCGTAAAAGAGAACCTTCAGTACCTGTCATTTAAACATAGGCTGACCCAGTTTACTAGAAATGTTTCATCACTTCACCTCCAGATGGTTAAGTCAGAGTTCACTTTCCAAGATTTTTCACCTTGTGAGTGTGAGACTCAACTGCATTCAATGTCAATGCTTAAAGTGACATTTCAACTGCCTTTTCTAAACTGAAACATTCTGTGATTTCAGTGCTTAGATGCTAACTGCAGTTTTAGCTGCTTCCATCTACGACTCCTTGACTGTTCAAAAGTCTTTGACTCAGCTGCCCACAGCGTGTAGCCATTATCCTAACGTAAAGCAGAGCTGCGTTACAACAGTACAGCAGGTGCTGTTGCTGGGAGTTGCAACTTGAGACGATAAGCGCAATTCAATTGCTAAAACTAAAAGTCCACAGTACTAAAAAGCTAAAACTCTAAAAGACAGTCAGGGCAGCTCCATCATTCATTGTGACAATTTTTCTGGAAACTGTATCACTTTAAAATCATCAACTGTGAACTTTTATTGATCACACTTTACTAAATAGTTATTTCTAATTAAACAACTATTTCCAGTCAGCAGTGTTTGGTTTGTTAATCAACAAACCAAAACCAGTTCCACACCACTGGAATGTAATGCACATTACTCATGACTCTTCTTAAAAGCAATGCAATAAGTTATGTAGTTACTTGCTGGAGAAAGTAATGTTACACTACTTGTTACTCCATAAACTGACCTGAAACGCATGAATGAAT
The DNA here is from genome assembly GCF_001858045.2 of Oreochromis niloticus. Lineage (NCBI taxonomy): Eukaryota > Metazoa > Chordata > Actinopteri > Cichliformes > Cichlidae > Oreochromis > Oreochromis niloticus. Next base: position 1,808,864 of record NC_031976.2, on the reverse strand, counting down.
GGAATGAATAATAATAATAATAATAAAATAACTGTATGAGAATTACAGGTAATTCAAACTTTACACTGAAATACTACCAGGACTCCTGGGGACAGTACTGTACATATTGTAATCATTCGAAAAGCTTGTGGGAGGAAGCTGCTGATCAGTCTAGAGGTACTGCCTTTTATACTGCAGAACGTTTGCCTGATGGCAGCAGTTCAAAGAATCTGTGGAGAGGGCGTAAGAGGTCCTTTATGATGATCAGTGCCCTAATCCTGCAGAGGCTCTGAAAGAGGTCCTGGACGGAGGGGATGATTCTCAGCGGCTCTAGCTATCCTCTGAAGTGCTTTTTTGTCTGACATACTGCAGCTGGAATATCACGCTGATGTGCAGTAAGTCAGAACACTCTCCACCACGCCTCAGTATAAAGTCCTGAGGATGCTGGAGGAGAGACGCCTGTTTCAGTCTCCTCAGGAAGTGCGGTCTCTGCTGGACCCGTTTTGTGATCACGGAGGTCCTTTGAGATCTGCAGCCCCAGCAACCTGACGACTTCCACTCTTTCCACTGGGCAGCCGCTGATACCCAGAGAAGTTTGCTCAATCTGCGTCTTCTGGAAGTTGTGATCATCTCTTTTGTTTTGGCTACATTTAGCACCAGATTGTCTTCTCTACACCAGCCTACAAGGTGTTCAACTTCTTTACTGTACACTGAATCATCGTTTCCACAAATCAGTCCCGCCACTGTGGTATCATCTGCAAACTTAGTAATTAGGTTCCCCTCATATCTAGATACACAGTTGTGTGTTAACAGCATAAACAGCAGTGTTGTTTAAACAACCTTGAGAAGATCCAGTGCTCAGCCTGATGGCTTTGTAGATCTTCCTAATATGGAATGCAAGGATGCATCTTCTATGGAGCGGTTGGGACAACAAGCAAATTGGTCAAATGATGCAACAAGGCTGGCTGTGATGTGTGGTTTGATAAGCAGTTCAAAATACTTCATTACAGTTGGTGTCAATGGGACGGGACAGTAGTCACTTAGACAGGATACAACTGGTTTCTTTGTTACTGTGGCCTGGCTGAGAGAGCTTAAAGATATCAGTCTGGACATCAGCACGCACGCCAGCACAGTCCCTGAGCACACGTCCTGGGAATTTATCTGGACCTGCTGCTTTCCGTGGGTTGACCATGACTAGGGTCCTCTGGGTATCTGCTGTGCTTACGATAACAACTTTGTAATGAGTCAGTGCCTGCACTCCCCGCCACATTGGTCTGATATTTCTTGTCTTGCAGAGCTGTCCTGAGATTCTCTCTGCATAGGTGAGTTTCACCATTTTTTGTCCCTTTAAGAGTGCCGACCTGGCCAGTCTGGCAGTTTCTTCCCCCGCCCTGAAAGCTGCACCAGGCTGTCGGCAGTGAGCGCACTTCTGTGGTCATCCAGGGTTTCTGGTTGCCACGTGCATGACGATCTTAGCTACAGTGATATTCTCTGTGCACTTGGAAAACTCAGTACTCCTTGATGTTTATCTGGTCTCCCAGTGAGGCTGCTGTCTTGAAAACCACTCAGTGTGCCTAAAGCAGTCTCGAAGTCCACCCTCTGGCCAGAGGCTGGTCAGTGTTATCACTGGTCTGCTGCACTTCAAGAGTGGTTTGCAAGCAGGCACCAACATGTTCACACCATGCATTGCTTCAACTTGGGAAGCACAGTCGTTAAACTGGTATGGTTAAAATCCCCCACCATCACTACACAGCTGTCTGTCATAGCTGTCCCTCTTCTGTTTGCATTCACAGCACTTTTGCTCTCTCCTCTCCGTAGTCTCTGATAGGATGCCGTATTGACTTCGTATGTCCAAGTCAGAGCTGAGCTTTGCAGTTCCAACCACATACTTTGCCCTGAGTATTAGTGAGGTCTCTCGTTCTTAAGTTTCACAGCCAGAACGTTTAAACACACCACTTCCACTCGCACTTGTCCCTAGAGGAGCCGCTGCATCCATGCGCAACGCCATCTCTGAAAAATGTAATGTGATTACAGAAACACGTTACCCCCAGCACAGCCAGTTAAATTATAATTCATTATCATTCGTTATCTATGAATAATATACATTGTATCAAAGCTGATAAAACATGAGCTACATAAGCTTTTATATATCATGTACTCATAAATACAAGACAGTCAAATGTTTTTATTTATTCATTTATTTTTTAAATAATAAAGGTTTCACCACTGATCAGTAATCCTATGCTCATTTCCAGAGCATCACGATGGTTCATTTCATGGGTGGTACTAGCTGCTAGCTATGCACTAAAAGCATATTAGGTGAAAACAGTGAGACCAGTAACTCCCAGTTTCTTCACTATGGATGCTTGAACAGTGCCATAACCACTGACATCAGTTAGTATGGCAAACGCACCCTACATATATCACTACCATATCTCAGCATGGTGTGCAGTCTGCCCTTAAAGAATTTGAGGAAACTGGACAAATTCAGGCCTACAAATCTCTCTACAGCAGATGAACAGCATCTGAAAGTCATGTGCTTAACAATAAAAAACAAACAAATAAAAACGTGTATTGTGCTGATAAGTAGTACCACTGACACTAATATTATCAATAAAGTCTTAAAGACATCCATTCCTGCTCAGCAGCACTCGTGTCCACACAACAAGAGACCAGAGGCAAAGGTCTCACTACTACACCCGTGCTTAGCGCCAAATTTCCTTTATTGTTGAATAATTGAAATGAAGGTGCTGAACACAGATGAAGCACAAGCTTTGAAATTGCTCTTTTTGACAAAACTTATAAAATCATTTTCACATAATTTCTTTGAAAAGACAAAAGTCTAAATTTCAGTTGCATCATGTAAGTGCTTTAGCTGTTGCTGTAAGAATTATGGCCAATGACATGCTTTTGGATAATATGAACTTTAAAATTTGTCAAAACTGCCCCAAACATTTCTCTTAACAGAGGGACAACATGGCATCTATAAACATAGTAGTTTTCTTTATAAAGTAAAAATTATTTCTATTTGAACACAATAACAGAATTATATCAGAAAAACTGAAATTATTATTAACTAGTTATGGCCCACACAAGCCTTTAGGATGGCAGTAATTAACCAGTTACTAAAAACGAAAAACAAAACTGTCTTGACCCATCATAGAAAAATCTCTTACATCCTTTTTATCTCTATGTTTTGAAAGAGTAGTTGTCAAACAGCTAACAGATCATCTGCAGAGGAATGGCTTATTTGAAGAGTTTCAGTCAGGTTTCAGAGCTCATCACAGCACAGAAACAGCTTTAGTGAAGGTTACAACTAGAGCTGGGCGATAGAACGATAACGATATGTATTGCAAAATAACTTTTTCTCAACAGAAAAATTTAACTATTGCGATAGGCCTCATCTCTCTTGTCCTCTTAAAAGAAAAAACAGAACAGCCAATCCAAATTAAGTAGCGCAGAGCCGAACCAATCACAGCCACAGCGTCGCGTCACGTGACTTGTTACGTGCAGCACAAGCGCCAAGGCGCACATGTGTATTTGTTTTTGCAGCCGTGCAGCCCGGGTAATGAAGGAAGTGAGTTTGCCGACTAGAGAAAAATGAACCGAGAGCGTGAGCGAAGGTTACCGAAGAAAAAACCGATAATGGTTCCAATGCCGGAGAGCTTGTCAAACGGAAGGGCCACAGAAGTTCCGTAGTGTGAAGGTATTTCGGCTATTTCAAGTCTGACAAAAAACAGAGTAGCGCGCACTGTAAATTGTGCCGAAAGCAAGTCTGGAAATACAATAAAGCGGTGCATGCTCAATCTCTGACTGAAAGCGCTGATTCGTCATTCGGCTTTTCTCAGACTAAAGTAACTGTTAAAACTGTTTGAAAAGCTAAGCTATACAACAAGGAGAGATTGAGAATTTCCTTTTAGTTCTCAGTTTATTTGATATTGACAAAAGTTAGTCAATTTTGTCTGTTCTTCTGTAAAACGACCTAAGATTTATTTTTAGAATTAATATTTTGTTTCTAAGTGGAATCGACAATTTAGTCTGTTTGTTTTTTCTGTTTTGAAACTTAAACGCTTTAGCGGCTGCCTTTTGTGTAGTTTGCAATATTTGCCTTTATTTATCTGAAACTGAAGTCTCATGTTCCTTAAGTACATCTGCCCTGTTGAACTTATTATGGGAAATAAATATTTAAATCAAAACAAGCTGCTGATTATTTCACATTTTACTTGTGAGCAACGGCACATTTAAATCTTACAAATATAGTTATTTGGCTTATATCGTGATATATATCGTTATCGCCTGAAATGAAAAAAACATATCGTGATATGAAAAAATCTTATATCGCCCAGCTCTAGTTACAAATGATCTTCTTATGGCCTCTGACAGTGGACTCATCTCTGTGCTTGTCCTGCTAGACCTCAGTGCAGCGTTCGATACTGTCGACTATAATATTTGATAATAGATTAAAGAATGTGAGAATCACCCACCTTCATCAAAGACTGCGAGATCTACTTTTATGACTAATTTATATTTTGATAAAAGTATTATTATAACACAGTTTTAAGGAACTGTAATCTTATTTAAGGGCAGATGATCCAAAACAATTCTCATTACCAATATAGTAAACGACAAGCTAAAATGAGTCATTAAAAAATTATTTTTAAAAGAGTTCTTAGACTGACCCAAATAAGCACATAAATGAACAACACACTCCATGAAAATTAATGATTTATATATATTTATATATTTCAAATCAAGCAAGTCTCATTACTGACACACAAACATGTAAAGTAGAGCTCATTTTTTAATTAATTTTATTGTTCACAAAAATTATTCACAAAAACACCAGCAGGGGGACGATTAAGGAAAATGTTTTGATAAAAATGACAAATTCTTGTCTCTGAAAGATAAAACATTAAAATCTAGGCTTTTTCATGCGTAGCGGTAATAAAAAGTCCCTTGTGGAGATAAGAATTATGGTAATGAAAATAATTCAGTTTACCCAATTGACTGAGAAAAATACAAGCAAAAAAAGAAAGTAAAAACAACTGGTTGAAAGACTAATGTTACTGTTATTACTGTTCAAAATGATCATTCATGTTTTTGGAGTACTTTGCCCAAATTTCTCCTGTACTCCTCGAGCAGGTCAGGATTCATATACAATTTTTAACTTTGATCTGAATCTAATCTAGAAATAAACGTATGAAAAGTTTTAAACACAAAATCTCTGAACTGCTTTTAAAATGAATCTTATATCCGGATCTCATCTCCGCATCAAAGGTGCTTGCCACCTTTAAGATCTTTTTGAGTGCGTGTTAATGACAATCATGAGTAACAGTAATCAGACACTCTGAAATGCTAGCACACTGCACAACCTTTAACACTGCTTCATGCTGAAGCCTTACATTTTCTTTGTCATTATAAAAATATTTCTTTAGATTTAAAAAAGTATCGAGTATAATCCCATATCAGTAATGATAATGGGCAGTGTAACAGACAGGAGATTCACTGACATTAACAAGAATATGACAAAGTGAGAGAACAGCTGATCTGAGAGATGCAGTGTTGGCCTGCTGGTCAGTTTAAAGGGAGACAGCACTCTATATGAGCAGGTGAAGTCACATTATGGTAATAAGAAACATTTAGTGCTGACAGTCATTTTTAATAAATTCATTAATTATTTTTTATATTTAAATACCATATAAATTAATGTTAGGCACAATTATAGACATTTTTACATATCTTGGCAGAATTTTATTTATTTTGTATGATAAGGAATTTTTATGACATTAACAAAAACAGAAAATGAATCCAGACTCATCGGTAATGAGAATTCACTGGGAGAATTCCCCAGGATTTTTGGTTAAATTATTGTGAAATTGGGGTTAAATGATAAGAAAAAAAAAAAAAAAAAAAGTTTTATCCCTTCAGGTCTTTTTGCTTCCTTTACATCAAATATCACAGTTTATATTAATAAGAACAGAGCTGCTGCTCCACCACATCGACCAGTTGAGGTGGTTCCAGCATCTGACTAGGATGCCTCTGGGCATGTCCCACTAAGAGGAGGCCCCAGGCAGACCCAGGACCACAGTGGAGAAGGTATATCTCTTGGTGGGCCGGGGAACGCCTTGGTGTTCCACCGGAAAGGCTAGAGAAGGTGGCCGGGGAGATGGAGGTCTGGGCTTCTCTCCTTAGGCTGCAGCTCTTATGGTTCTGTTGGCCATCCAGAATCCATGTGTGAAGCACTGAGTTACATGCTTTCTTGCAGTCAATCCAGGTGGTCCAAAGGTTGATCAGTCTGGTCTTACAGTCACAAGTGACTGCTTTCACAGTGCTTCACTTGTTCTACATTTTGTCATATTACAGCCTTATTGAAAAATGGATTAAATTCATTTTTCACCTCAAAATTCGATAGACAATGCCCCTCCCTCCTGACTTGCATGGTGTTTCCTTTTTTTGCATAGTATTATTACGGTTTGTATAGTCTGTTTATCTCTGTTCTGTCCACTCTTCTGCTGCAACAATGTGAATTTCCCAAATCTGGGACTAATTAAGGCCATCTTGTCTTGTCTGAAGTCTTTTTGAGTATGATGCTACAACCTTGCCACACCCATTTTTGTTTTCCTTTTTGATGATGAACCTTGCCCCACTCCCAGATCCGGAGCAGTGTATCATCAAGCTGAATGCTTAGATTGGCCTTGTGACCAGCTCTAGGAAGAGTCCTGGTGATTCCAAACTTTTCCATTTCTGGATGATGGAGGTCATTGTTCTCCCTTTTCAATTCACTGTTATGTGTATAGCACCAAATCACAACAACAATCACCCAAAGGCAGTAGGATAAATAAAATACAGAGAAAATCCAAACAAACAATGAGATGATGCCCTATGAGGAAGCACGTGGTAATAGTGGGAAGGAAAAACTCCCCCATTTAAGAGCAAGAAAAGTGCAGCAGAACCAGGCTCAGGGTCAAGAAGAAAGAGAGAAACTGCCCCACAATAGGAGCTCACACACTGGAGAAGCACCGGGGATTAATAATAACTAATAATTCAATTCAAAGGGGTGCATAGACCCACAGTGAGTGAAGGAGAAACACTCATCATGGGAGCCACCAGCAGCGTTGGCCTATAGCAGTGTAACTAATTCAGGGTCACCTGATCCAGCCCTACCCAAGTTTTATGGCTAATCTTTAAAGTATGGAGTGTGTCCATCTCCTGAATCCAAACTGGGAGGTGGTTCCACAGAAGAGGGGCCTGAATCTGAAGGCTCTGCCTACTTTAAAATAGCCTTGGGATCACAAGTATACCATCAGTCTGAGAGCAAAGTTCTCTATTGTGCTGATACCATACTAAGAAATCTATAAGAAAACATGGGTGCTTACAATGCTGCAGACTTCTATACCCTTGCCCAGATCGGTGCCTGGCTCAGCAATCTACAAACTCAAACTCTCCAGACTTCATGGCTTGGTCTGTGCTCTGACATACACCGTCACCTATGGGACTTTATATAGACAGGCTTTACAAATCAGGTCAAATCAAATGAATTTACCACAGGTAGACAGACAGAGAGAATGGCCTAAACTGATCGTTTTTCCATTAAAGTCAGCTAGCTGTTGAACAACATGATGTCTCAATACTAGTGTGGTGTTCAGTAGCTCCACTGATACTTGCCATGTTCAACAGCAAGTTGAAAAGTTTAACATTTTAAGACAAAACCCACACTGACTTCAAGAAGATGAATTTCTACAAGACAGCAGGTTACAATATTGTAGTGTAAAAAAATAAAGGTTTTATTTCACCCAGCATAATTCAGTTATTTGAACTGATGGAGGTTGATGCAGCACATAAGATTTGCTGTGGAGGTCAGGTCACCTTTAAAATTAATGGATATTTATTTAAATTTACCTATCATAAAAAAAACCTATAACAGTTATGCTGTGGTTACTTTTGGAACATGGTTTAAAGTCTACAAGACTTAAATGCAAGGCAGCCAGCTATAAATGTGTTTTAGAGGTAAATAGCCTTAAGTTCCTATGGGCCAGTGTTCAGTTATTTTGAAAAGAAGCACATCCAATAGAAATCAACTTTTAACAAGCAGACCCAAACTCTTTAACCAGGATTAGTGGTGATATTATAAAAAAAAGAAGAAAAAAAGAAAAGAAAATACAATTAATACCTACAAAAACACTGGCTCCTCCTTTGGCAGTGACTTAAACCTCTATGGAAAGAAAAATGTAGGAAAACCCTTAACACGAGGGAAAAAAGAAATGCTGCAGAGGATACATATATATCCATCCTTCCCCTGGTCCAAATATATGACCAGTGTAAAGAAAAGAAAACAAATTCTATCTAGGAAGCAACAGATAATGTAATTGCACAACATGGACTGATTCTGATTCTTATATAGCGCTTTTCTACTCTCCCAGGGTACTCAAAGCGCTCTATACAACATGCCACATTCACCCAATCACACAAGCATCATCTTCTATGTATTTAAGTGCTTTCTAACTAGCATTCACACACATTCATACTCCGATGGATGCATCGGGGTTACTATCTTGCCCAAGGATATTTGGCATGCAGACTAGGGGGAGCCAGGGATCAAACCACCAACCTTCCGATCAGTATATGACCTGCTCTACCTCCTGACCTACAGCCACCCCGAAACGTGTGAAAAAACATTCAGCTTGAGTAACAGTACCAGCACTACGTATGTACAGAGACTCGGTCATCACTGAATGTGGAGGTGTGTTCAAAAAGACCCCATCAATTTTTGGAATGAACCTGTGAAGAGCCGACACTAATTTTAAACTGGTTTGCAAGAGCTGTCACACAAACAGACTTAGCACAGCTGTGACAACAAGCTATCAGCTGGGAACAAGTCTATTGACCATTTCTGGCCAAAAGACACAGGCTGCACACCACTCCAGTGGTCAAAGTAAACCAGAACATTTACTTGACATCAGTGAGATGAGGCGTTATCTTGGGAGTAAGACAGAACACTAATAAAAGTGACTCGTGCGCTCCCATGTCACTGAGCACCCTGCCAAAAATCCAGATGACTTCTATTTTATTGTAGTTAATCTTAGGATTTGTTTTACCACAAAGTATTGGTTCATGATAGTTTGAAAGATATCAGCATCTTTAAACATACTGACTTTACTCAGGGTAGGACAGTGCTTCCCATACACTGAACCACTACATGGTAAGTACTGATGACCCAGCGAAAAGATATTCAGTGAAACTGAGCTGAATGAATGTGAATGCTTTCCTTTATTTCACTAAAAGTCAGCTTGGATTCTTCTTTTATTTGCCGCCTTCCATCTCATTGTTAATGCAAAATGACATTATGTTTGAATGAGAACACGTCAGAGAAGTTTGCAAATCACAGGTCGAAAGATGCTGTAACAGTTTTGAATCCATCTTCTGTGATGTGCAACTGTGAAGCACAGACCATCAAACATTCGGGCTAATTCCCGATCACACAGAATAGAGAAACGAGACAAACACATTTTCTCTAAGAGCCATGTAGCGCACTGTGGCTGCAGCTGCCCAGACGCCAGGTTCAATTCCACAGGAAGCTCACACACTGAGTAAGCACACCTTCACTGAGGCATCAACATGATGTCACAAAGAATGAATGAAAACAATTAAGCAAATTGGCTTTCACCCATTTTATGACCGACCCCCCACCCACCACCACCCAAAAAAAAAAAAAAAAAAAAATCCTACACAGAGCGTTAAATTGGGTGTGTATGTGGTGAGGGCATTCTGTGACATTTAAATGGTGATAAATATCAGCCGACTGTTAACCAAGAACAGAAAAGGAGCACGGAAATAGATTAAAAAGGTGTCAAGTTATGACTGTTCCAGATGTGCTTCGGCACCGTCCATTTGTCGTTCTGTTCTTGGCTACGAATAGCTATCTCCAGGCAACTGGATGCCTGTGTGCCTCTATTTGAGGGTAGGGTAGGGTAGGGTAGGGGCTGGGGCTGATGCGGTAGCTAAGCTAGCGGCTATGTTAGCTGCCACAGCAGATGAAATGCTGCAGGTCCGCTGAGGACAGCCCGGGGTTGCTGGTCGGCTGCGATGTCACCTAAACCCATCTGAGTCCTCGCGGCACAGCAGAATATTCGCACATATGCTAGAGGATAATCAACACGTCTCTAATGCAATCGTGTAATAGCACACTCATTCAGCTCCCATCGCTTTTCCCGTTTTGCTCCGCCGGCATCCCATCCCAGTCATCCCAGTGTCGCGCGTTAACTCGAGGCAGGTCACAATATCACAGTATGACACTTGTGCTCGAATTAACCAGTAGTCCCTTGATGACCAGCACAACTATGTCAACTCGTTAGATGGTTACTTGTCAGTCACAGGGTAAAGTGGAAGAGCAGGGGTTGGCAACGCTGCACATTATTAAAAGCCAGAGTAACGACTAGTTATCATAAGGCACGTCTCAGCCACCGAGACGCATCATCCCAGCTTAAGCTGTTCAACATCAACCACTGTGCATCAGCAATGGTGACCAACCTGTTCCAGTCGAAGCCTGCCTCTTTGCCTCATCAGCTATCTGAGCCGCCGCGCCGGGGAAGCGGTAACACGAGGCCGGTAACAGGGGCGAAAAGAGGGTAACGTTCTTCTACCAAGCACTGTTACCACTAACCCACTGTCAGCCTCCACCATAACCAGCAACTCTTCCATAAATAAGACCAACGCCGGCCGGCTAGTTCTTACCTCAGGCGGTGTGTCGAACCAAGTTCCGACTAGCAGCCATGTTCGGAACCCCTATTTCCCTTCGTCCACACGAACCGAGCCCCCTCCCCCAGGTCAGTCGTCCTTCGTTCAAAGCAGAAATCCAAAATAACGTCGTGTTGATTTATTTGCCAGGAACTGGTTTCCCGTTTCCAGTACAATTTGGTAGTCTATGTTCTTCGGAGCTCGAGGAGCGGGGCTGTCGATGGGGACTGATTGCCGGCGCAGCACAGCTAGCCGTGCCTAAGGGGAGGTGGGCAGCCCGCCGCTTCAAACACGGACACCTCGAACTCAGTCTTCTTTCTGTTAAGCAAGCTTAATGTACTGGATCGATATTTATTCTCAGGTGCACAACAAATTCCCTTGCAACCACAGCGTGGGGCAACTGAATAGGCGATCTCGTCCTCTTCTCAATTAATTTAAAGGCAAGATGCTAACATTAGCTAGCTAGCTAGTAGCTAGCATGCTAGCTGTCTTAATAAAACACTGCCATTGGAATTTGAAGGAAGACAGTCCGCAAAGTGCAGGCTGTTTGATGGTAACGGCCAGGCGACAGACCGAACCTGCAGACGCTATGAGAAAGACCGTATTTTAGTAGACACGGCTAAAGCTAACTCTATGCTGGCCAGCCCCTCTGTGATGTTAATATCGGTCAAAGGAGAGGGGCTGCATTGAGAGCGCACTCCCGACACTAGGCAAGTACGGCCCAGCGCGTTCCAGAGAAATTTCCCACAAAATGGCTGCCAAAACAAACCGTACCGCATACTCTCATACAAACTTCCCAAAGTTAAGTCTGTAATGGTGCTAAAGCAAACATTTTAAAGGTCTGCCCGATGCAGATCGCGTAACGCTTCGAAAGGATGATGGTAGTGTTGTCACAAACTAGCACGAGTCACCACTTTGGAGAGCACTCCATTTCCTCTGCTGTGTTTAACGTCTGCAGGTACGAGTAGTTCGTGTTTCCTGTAATTAAACAAAGTGATTAATGTGAGAGCTGAAATCTTCACTGACAGCACGGGGACAGGTAGCAAAGCAACGAGCTAAACGGTGCGGAGGGATCCCGCTGCCTGTCTACAGATGATCTCTGTGACTCACATCTGGAAATAGTTGGTCACCTGCATCATAACGTTAACCTGACTGCCGTTGGTCGATGGGGGGACTGCGCGGACTTGATACAGCGTGAAACCTGAGCTGTGGTCTTTAGCACCTGTGTGTTCCACAGTCACTCAGGGATGTCTTTGAGTGACGCGTCAAGTCAGTGTGGAGCTGCACCCCACGGACAAACTTGCTGGTTCAAAGCTGCCTGAATTCTTCAATAAGGTGCTGGGAACGTTTCTCGGGTTGTGACAGCATGACACACCTGCTGCAGACTTTCCTGCTGCACAGCTGACCAGTTTGAAGTGACGTGAGCTTAGTGACACGGTGAGTCATCGTGCTGGAAACAGCCATCACATAGCTACAGCGTGGATATGACACGGTAACAATACTCAGGTAAGCTGTGGTGTTTAAATGATGCTCCGTTGGTACTCAGGGGCTCTTGAGTGTTGACAGGACATTTATGGATCCATGCGGTCATGTTTGCCAGCAGGAATCAGGACTGATGTCCAGTTTGAGTCTGTGTGGACTGTAGTCAGTTTCCTGTTCTTAGCCGGCAGGAGTGGGCCGTGTGGTCTTCTGCTTCAAGGTTTGACATGTTGTCGTGAGCTGCTGCTCTGCATACCTTTGTTGTAACAAGTAGATATGAGTTACTGTTGCATTTGTATCAGCTCCAAGCAGTCTGACCAGTCTCTGACCTCTGGCACTAACAAAGTATCACAGAACTGCTGCTCACTGCATTATTCTCTAGTTGGGGGACCAGTTTCTGCAAACCTGTGGGACAGCTGTGCGCTACAGTCCAGGGCCCCTCCACAGTCACAGTCATTAACATTACCTTTCTTCTCAGCTTGAACTTCAGCGAGTTGTGTTGTCTAAATGCATCAGGGTACTGCCAGGTGACCGGATGATTAGACGGTTGCCCAAACAGGCGGTTGACCGTGTGCACCTAATAAAGTGAGTAATGCCATTTTTAAAACCACCTCACTGTTGTGAATCTGCACCGAAGAAACCAAGACAGGAGCAGTCAGAGAAACGTTTGTCAGTGACAGTGCGTTTAGCTAACGAGTTCAATTATAACCAACCAAAAACATTTATTAAAACAAATTTGCCAGCTATGTGGGGAAAAAGAAAGAAATACTTAAACTGGTTCAAACAAACTGCTACAAAACAGGAAGTGTGTATAATGGAAGCCGTTTGTCACCCGAACGTCCAGAAGTAAAGACAAAATATTCACGGTCCACTGTTAACCATTTAAAAATACCAGCAGTGTGGGTGCATGTTTGGAATATGCTTAAAAGTATGGAGCCAGTCACAGACTACTAAAAGACTCATTCATTAAGAAAATAATCACAGAGGCCAAAAAACAAACAAGAGCACAGAGCATACAAGCAACCTCGCTGCAGTCAGACCACAGCACATCAGTGTGTCGGACGCTCCTCAGCACACAAAGGAACGTCTGGTGGATCCAAAATCCCAGGACAAGGCTGGTTCACAGCACACAATACAGTATGTGTTACTTTGTAACCTCATCGACTGTATACATGTACATTACAAACAAGGGAACCTTTTTACAGCGCACACTAATGATTGCACTAATGGACACAGGTATCACATAATGTTCTCCACCTTATCTGTGAGAAATGGAAGCACCAGAGGAGATGGATGGTTGATTAAAGGACTTTGGATGAGAAACCCCAGCTGAAGGTTTGCTTCAATGTGCTTGGAGGAAGCTGCAGACCGGTGACTGAAGCCGAAAAGGAGGGTGACAGACGGCAGACGCGCCAGAAGGAGATGATGGTTGGAAATCCATTCTCTTCCTCTGGCCCAGCTTACATGCACACATCATTTCTTCTGTTTTGGTGGAGGTCTGAGAACAAAAAAGAAAATACATGGTTACCACAAGATACACAGCAGGTAGCTATGTTTACAGGCAAATGCAGTATTTTTGGTGCAGGTCTGTGTCTGACAAATTCAATGAAAATCAATATTGGGGGGGGTCCTTAGTAAGATGACTGAGGTGTTTAAGTGGTTTCTGATCTGGTGACTGAAGTCATGTGATTCTCATGTTCACCCTTCAGTGAGCCTCTGCACTTACAGTAAAAGCCAGAAAAGGTCAGAAACAATTCTTTAAGCAGTTCAGCTGCAACTTGATCTTGTTACAAACACAGATACATATTTGTAAATACATGTATGCATCCATGTGGCTCATTACCTAAACTCTGAATGTTAATTTAGCAAGTTCTTAATGAAGTAGTGAGAAGTTTTCCTTCCATCTCCTCCAATGAACCTTAAATAAAACTCTACAGACTGGAGCTCTGACAGCAGGCTGTGTTTCTTCAAAGCACACTATGCTACTGCAAGCTGGGTTTTATTGTTTTTAAACAGTCCACCAGATGGCGCTGACACACAGCGCAGGAGCTGAAAGGTTTGTCCTAAGGAACCACAGAGGTTGAGGAGCTAAAAAGCCTTGTTAGTCTGAGTCCTGATGCAGAAGCAGGAAACTCTGAACTGATTAACTGAGTTTCAACTGAGCAGAATAAGCTCCGCCTTTCTGATAATAATGGTAATGTTAGGGCTGCGTGTTCTTTAAAAATTAAAACATTACATGGTTACTCTGATAAACAGTTAAAGGTTACTCGGCAACTGTTCGAGTCCAACTAGGTTCGATCCACTTCAAAGAAAGCTTTGAGAAAATGTAACCTTTGACCTGGAGGTTCAGCAGCTGCAGCCATGGCTGCCCGACTGACAGACTGGTCGCACGCCTGCCTGCTGTCATCAAGTGGGTTTTTTTGTTTTTCTGGTATTCAAACTCAGCCAGCATCCCCTCATTCACACCAGTTCACTTAGAGGCAGGGACACCATCAGTGTGGCTCTTCATGCTGCCCTGCAACATCTGGGCAGTGCAGCGGAAACTACCTGCCAATGCTGCCCATCAACTACAGCTCTGCCTTTAACACAGTAACCCCAGACATACTCAAACTGCCTTCGGCTTCCTTAATCACACCTGCATGTGGATTAAAATCATCCTCACAGATCGCTCACAGACAGTAAAGCTTGGCCCACATCTCTCCTCCACACTCACACTTTGTAACGGCTCCCCACAAGACTGTACTGATCCCGGTTCTACACTCACTACAAACTCATTCCCTCTAACTCTTTAATAAAAATAATCATGTTACAGTTGGCATAGCTGGACTCATCTCAACGGGAGACGAGGTTCACCTGGTGCCCTGAACAGCAAGAAAACAAAAGTCATCGTGGGTTTTGGGAAGTGCAGAGCAGACTGTGTGGACACGATCCAGGATTTCCCACAGAAAACATTGTGTGGACTGCCCACAGCACCGCCGCCGTGAAGAAAGGTCAGCAGCACCTACGCTTCCTGAGAGATCTGAGGACAAACGGGTTGTAGACGGAGCTGCTGGTGTCTCAACACTCCTCCCTGCTGTCACGTCACAGTGTGTTTTGCAAACACAGTTTATAAAAAAAAAAAAAAATCCCAGAGAAACACCACCTCAGCAGGAGGATGAAAATGGTGAGTGAGCCTTCACCTATTTTACCTGTTGCCCTCTGGGCAGCGTGTCAGGTCTGATAACCCATACAGGCAGTAACGACCCTTGACCCTTCATGTGAACATGCAAAGGAAACACTGGTTTCCAGCTTGGTGAGTTGCTAAGCAGCACCAATACTGAGCTGGTCATGACTGAGTAGACCGAGGTCGCTTTACCTGTAGATGCCCACCACCACAGCGTGGTCTCTCTCATAGGGTTCCAGTGTGAGCTGTTCCTGTGGTTTCATGTTCTCTGCACTCATCTTCTTCACTTCTGAGGCAAACACTGCCTCTGGAGCTGCTGTCGAGTCTATACAGTTAGCCTTAAGGAAAAAGAGCACAGCTGAAATCAGACGTACGAACAACCAAAACAAGTCCTGCAAATCCCCAACAGCTAGACATTTCTCACCATCACACCGAGTATTATACGACTAAAGCTAGTCTAAATCAAGGATTCAGTCACAAATGACCTGATTTAGCAGCCATCTGACCATTAACACGCCTTTATGGTGTCATCAGGGAGCTTAGACGCAGCCCTGTGGTGACAGTCTGTGAGAATCTGTTAGACAAACCCGGGACAACCCAGGCTTCCTGCCCAGGATCACTGCCGGTGTGACTCCGAACAGTCTTTGGTGCAGGAGCCACACTCACAGCGTGTCAGGTGAAGGCTGCACTGGTACTTGACACACGATCGACGTGCTGATGTGATCGCCAAAGAGCACTTACAAAGATTTGAACTGCACATCTCCTGACACTGGAGAACATGAGATAGTTAAATGTTTATATCACAGCTGTTTGCTATGAACACCACAGTCATCATTCTGTAGTAAAGCAGGAGACGTTAGTCCTTTTATTCTGTTTAGCTTTAGCAACATTTCCTATTAGAAATCACACTATGGTGAGAAACGTACTCATGTTTGTGCTTCAGTAACACGTTATCCTGAGATAACTGACTCATAAAATGCCTTTATTAGTTTTGAGATTAAACAAAGTTTAAGCTAAAACATTTGTGTGAAAATGGTCAGCAGCCACTGGCCAAAGAGGGACCGTGAAAGACCTTCAGAAAGCCTGGAGAACTTTTGCATAAGACAACGTTAAAACCTGCGAAGTCCAGCGTTCCTCCTTAAACACCAATTAGTTCAGGGAGCCGTTACCTGTTACGGCAGTTATCAGCGTACCTTGATTGAGATAACAAAGTGGCCGCCGTTCTTCAAAAAGTTGTGAGCGTTCAAAGCAACGATCCTCGTCTGGTCAGGCTGGGCAACATCAGCAAAAATCACATCCACCATGCCTGCAGAGGGACAGAAGGCATGTGAGTACTCTCCATGTGTTTACTGTGCAGGTTCCTGAGGCCAGACGATGGCTGACCTTCATTTCAAGGAGCAGATTACAAACAAACCTGTTAGTATTTCACCCGCTCTGGCTCCGTCAGACACAACTACTTACCAACAAGCATCCTGTATTTGTGCGGGTGCCGAGCGTCTTCGATGATTGGAATGATGTTGGTGCGTTTTTTCGCCACGTTGAGAAGGTCCCGACCCGACCGATGGGAAAACTCCACTGCATAGACCAGCCCTTCCTGTCACACAAGACACCCATTATGTCAATGCAACCTTCTTTTGTTTCCCGTGTTAAATCTACGCTGTATGTACACTTTAACAGCAGTACACTCTGCTGAGACCCTACGCCCTAACTTGATCTACACCACCTTAGAAAACTTGCACTGATGCAGCCCATTGGCCCACTCATTACTTCATTTCCAACCAATTCTGTCACCATTTTTTAATCCACTGGAAGAGAAACTCCAGTGACCCGTGTTTGTAAGAGTCTTTCATTTTAGGAATATCCCCATGACATAGGGATTTCCCACCGTTCGGTTCCCCCAGTTTTTGATGGAGGAATGAGGATTGTATTTTTAATTATTGTGTGTTTGATTGCTTTGCCACCTCCTGACATTTCCCTTGTGGTCAAACACTACGGGCCGGCAGCAGTCTGCTAGTTTCCTCACTCGCCACTTCTCTGCCTGTTTGGCAGCTGCAAAGAGAAAGTGTGCGGTACTCACGGGTCCAACGATGTCAGAAACGTGGGACACTGTGGTGCCAGAGGCAGCTCCCAGGTACATGACCTTGGCTCCAGGCTTGATGTGGATCTGGTCAACCCCTCCCAAGATGGCCGCAGCCAGCTTGGAGCGGAACGGATTCCAGGCTCTGTATTCAATCTTAGTCTCTCCTTCCTACCAAAACCGAAGCAAACATCGACTCAAAGTCTGGTCACAACAGCAGGAAGCTACATGTTTTTATATTTGACATAGCTGCAGGATCTAGACTGGAACAACTAAGCTGGACTCACTTCCACACTGATCCTCTTCTCTCCATACACAGACTCTCCTACCACCATGTTTTTTGTCACCAGGGCATCCTCCTTTCCCCTGCAGATGAACACTCCTGACACACACACACACACACAAAAACACACAGAGTAGAATTACAAAGTGGAAAAAGCTTCCAAATGAAGGCAAATGCTGAAAGGATGAGTAAAATATGTGACAAACTGTAGCCGAGGCTCAGAACAGTCCAGCCTTCAGTGCAGAAAATTCCTCAGTCCTCTAAAATACGAACAATTACCTTCATGTCTGTGAGGCTCAATCAGGACCTTCTTCCCTCCTCCGAAACCACCTCGGCCACCCCTCCCTCCTCTACCCCCTCTCCCTCTTGGGGTTCCTCTGCCACCACCACGGCCCCGAAATCCTCCACCGTCTGGGGACTGGAAGCCTCCACCTGAAAAACAGCCGCACACAAGAGAAAGTTCCAAAACCTCGATCAGCACATCGCTGAGTGATGCATTTCTGTCCTTCACTGGGATGTTTGCTGGACAGCTTTTGTTGATACATTAAATACACAAGTAACTGTTTTGTTTAAAGAACAAAAAAGTAGTTATACACCTTTTTTGGTCTCTCCCAGATGTGCATTCATAACAGCATGGCCCTCGGAGAGTGAGCTAAAACTTTACATGGCCCATCATATGAAAAAGGTTCCCCACCCCTGCTTTAGACTAGAACAATTCATTCATAATGACCACAAGTACCAATCAACTAACACAGAAATAACTATTAAAGATACAGAATAATTTTAAAGGCAAAGCAGCTGGCTCAGTGTTACCAACCAAGTCCTTTCACAGGTGCACTGCTAACAGCTGCAGACGGTCCGAGCTTGGTACACACTACTGCCATGATGGCTTTTAACAACTTCCAGTAATGGCCAAAGTGAAACTTACATGAAAACTGACGTTTTCTTCCCAAAATGAGGACAGACGAACTGAAGACTGCTAACTACTGTTAGTTCACTGTTTGTATAATTAGTAGCAACTTTTGTCTAGAAGCATTTTTAATCATCCAGGCAGGTAAAACCCAGAAGGTTGATTCTGTTCATCTGGATGTTTTCAGTGGGAGAAACGTTTCATCATCACCAGGTGACGTCTTCAGTCTCAGCTGACTGCAGGTCTACAACCTTATAAACAGGACATTTGCACAATGAGTGAAACCAGCACCACTGAAGGAACAATGGGCTGGGAGGTCAGTTCCTTGATCACTGATATGCAAATCATGACCATTGATCAACAACCACTGATCAATGGTCATGAGTACCATTGACAGAGTTGGGGAATGGCTGCAATCACAGCACTGTACGACTTTGGTCTAACCTCCAGTGTTTGCTGAAGGTGGGGACAGGTGGATTTTGTAGCAGAGATCCAGCTGTGCAAGTCATAACCAGTGCAACTGGACCTCTTCATCACCATCTCCGTCTGATGGTCTCATTTTTCTTTTCCACTGAATCTTTCATATGTCAGCTGCACAGCTGTCTGTAAGACTACAGGGCATGTATGAGTTACACGGGAAAACCGTGAGCCAACACACACCTCTGTGGACAAGCGTTGCACTTGAACGCAGGACAGAAACTCTGTGGGCCTTGTATCTGAAATCCACTTTGTGGTCATTCGAAAGGCTCTGTTACAAACAGTTATGAATGCTGAGTGTTCAGGAGTTTCTTTTGCCATCATGTTCGTTTAGTCCAGGACCCCCTCAGTCTCAGCTCAGATTCTCACAGTTATGGAAATAAATCCACAGTGCTGTGGGTTAGCAGGCATTTACACTTATAAATGTAGGTGGAACTGCTCTGGCGCCGAGACCAACACATTTGCAATAATGTTAACCCTTTAAAGCCGGTCGGAGCGGGCACGCTCCGTTTTGCGTAATTATTTTTAAATCACTGTAGAACCGGAACCACGTAAGCTAGCGCAATAATGTTTTTTGCATATGCAGCTGGAGGAGTTGTACTTCAATCTTATGCCATCAGCTTGTCCTAGGTCACGGTTTCCTTCCACATATAGCTTTGCAAAAAACTGCATAAAAAGCACTTGCAGCATGAAAAACAATATTCCAGAAACAGGCTTTGCAAATACGATCAGCTGTTCAAAACACTTCCTACGTTGGAATAGACGTCAGCGCGAACTATCGCATGTCCACCATTACTTGCCCGAAACCGGAAGTGACGTCATATTCGTGGAAAATGTAGGGTTTTTTTTAACCTTCGGGGCCTTATAAGCCTATACTGGTGTTTTTAAAAGTCATCTTTGACTCTATGCTTTTCTGAATAGTTTCTGGGATGCTTAGAACTCAAATTGCACTGCTGGAAATAGTTTATTTTGATGCACATGCGGTTTTCTTTGCAAATTTGGATTATAATACTTATTTTCGTTTTTCCTGCAGTATATAAAAATTGGTGTATCTCAAAAATAAAACTGAAGACACTCAAAATAAATTTCCTGTTGCTGGAAACTATTTTGTGCAACTTTTTTGTATTTACAGTTTTGAGGGATAAGCCTCTTAAATTTCTCTAAGTAGAAATATATGTTAAAAAAACAAAAATGATTTTCTTTTTTTGTAGTTTATTGCACTTTTTTGCAATTTATGTAATTATTATGCACTTAATGCATACATATTATTAAAATTTGGGATATAACAGTTGTATTGATGTATAGCAACTTGAAATGCTCCTAAAAATGGCACTACAGCATGTAAAATGTAAAGAAACTCTGGCGGACTTGGTTCTATGGTAGGTCTTAAAGGGTTAAGAAACAAGTGGAGCGCTCAATGCTTGGTTAAAATGCGGTGGTCTGGTGAAAGCGGTGGTGTTTAAAGATTGCTCGGGTAATTGGAGAAGCAGAAATACAAAGCAACACTTCAGCTGCTGTTTGTGATCAAGTGGAGCACCCAATGTTTTGGAAGCTGCTTTAACTCCGAAAGTGTGTTCAAAACACCAAAACTGTTACCATTTGAACTTAACAGCCTATAATATTATATTATTAGCAGATACCTGAATAAAAATATTTTGTTCTGTAACTGCTTCAAGTCATCATCCTGGCATTTGAGGATGACATCCACGATGTGATGATACAAACGACACGTTTCCAGTCTCACCTCTTCCTCCCCGGAATCCTCCCCGGAATCCTCCTCGTCCTCCGCGATCACCAAACCCTCCTCTGCCTCCACCGCGTCCTCCACCTCTTCCTCCTCTGTCCATGCGAGGACTGAAACCTGAAACCATGAATCATTTATTATATGTGTAAATAGACGGACACATCTATAACACTTATTCACCCAATCATCTTCTCTTAAGCACTTTTATCCATTGACATTCACACACACATCACATTGAGTGCATTGGAGGAACTCTGGGTTCAATATGTTGCACAAAGATGCAGACTGGAGTCGGTGTGAGTCAGTCCATCAACCTTGATAGATGAGCCTGAGCCACAGCTGCCCCACATGTGGATCTGGAGGTTGTGAAATACCAACAGAAACTTCAAACACACACCATATCCACCTCTTCAAAACTAGCAATGTTGGAACAACACGTTCAAACTTGAAGTTATCCACAGTAACGTGGCAACCAGACCACTGAGAGTCAAGGACGATGGTGCCGCTTTTACACTCATAGCTACTCATCTTCAAAAGATTCTGTTTTGGTCGTTTTCCATTACGGCCGAGTAACACCTCCATGTGGGTGTGGGCGTTATAGCGATGTGGCTAAAAGACCCGTGATCTCATTTGTATGCCACAAACACCAAAGAGAGGAGGAAATCAAGATGATGGTATCCCTGTTGCTCGGTGTATGGCTTCTTGTCGGGCTCTGAGACCACAGTGTTGTTCTTTGTCTAGCTGTGTTTGGTTTTTTTTAAAAAAAAGGTAATTTAGATTTTTGTGAATGAGTTACTCTCAAGACTCACTAAGTGATGCCACCGATGGGCCAACCATTCCACTGGTGTCACATTTTTGACCCCACTCAGCTCACTTACAACCCCTTACGAGCAGGTTCCCTGGTATCAGGTACAAACACCTACTGGAAACCCTAAAAGCAGAGCCAAGCAGGCACTAGTGAAACAGACGGCCCCTGCAGGTCAGACAGCTGGTGCCAACATGAAGGTGGGACCTGACGTTTTTCCCAAATCCCAGATGAGCCAAAGCAACCTTTTACAGTACATGGCTGCCTACGTCAGTGCCGCCATCTTGGATCGTTAACCCGGGTCGCTGGGGCTGCTCGGGATTTTCGAGTGCGAAACGCGACTTGAGGTGGCGCTCCAGATTTAAACACCGACTTCCGACTAGCTGAGGGACGCAGCATAACACGCACATAACGTGGTTCTTCCAACACGCCCCACACTCAGAAACATCCTTCATAAGAAGTAACAGGGAGGAACACGGGCTAAGACTCGACTCACTGACTTCTGTGTCGGCGTGCTCAGCGTGGCCGTCCCCGTGATGTTTGGACACTTTCACCGAACCGCAAACACACAAAGTTCCGGCCGGGCTAACGTTAGCGCGAGCTACGTCTCGTGGAGCTGTAAACAGTTCGAGCGGGTTACAGACGGCACGACCCGACTTTGAGTAAAACCGTAACTCTGGTTGTAACGGAGGTCGCTGTGTGGGCCCCACTGAGTCCCAGACACGTGCGTGGAGCACAGCGCGTGTTCAACTCAGACTGCGCGGACACATGAACGTCTCACCGTGAACAAAACACGCGCTCAGGCAGCCACTGTTCGCCCAAGTCTGCTGTAGTTTTCACGGACAACGTGGCCGTGTAGGCCGTCCACGCAGTGTATCTAACTGTACAGGCTCATTAAATACACGATCAGACATCCGCCCGCATTACCGAGTATAAGCACATGTAATCTTACTGTACCTGGCTTCATCGTTTCTGGCGTAAACTACTGAAATGAACGCAGCCCGCGGAGTCGAATCGCTTCTCTTCTGTGTTGATCCTCAGTGAACAGACACGGTGTGATCACGTCCCACGTGCAGCTGTGCGACCGAGCACAAACTTTCTTCTTCTATCTAATCTACTGCTGCTTAGCAAGCAAAATGGCGCATTACCGCCACCAACTGGACACAGACGGAAATCTTGTTTTCAAACAGACGACAGCTGCTCTCAGCTGCCGGATGTTGTGCCAAAACAACCTTCCTGTCACAATGTTGAAGCCGGAATCCGTCTTTGATTTCTGATTGATATCTGCATCTAAACGATAACGGTCACTCTTTCGAGGATGCTAGTGTTCACATTTCACATGGTTTGAAAGAGAGTCAAAGCAGCACTTATCTGCACAATCTCATACACACACACCAAGTTACTTTTTGCACAATGCTCACTCTTGTGCACAACCCGCTGTCGTTGTTGCACTTTTCTATTGCACTGTCTTGTGTCTGCATTATTCTGTTCTGTCTGGTGTTGCACTCTCTTTGTTTTGGTTTTGTTGCACTTTATGTAATCCTGTGTTGATTGTCTGTTATATGTAGCAGCGTGGTCTCAGAGGAACGTTGCTCCGTTTCACTGTGTACTGTACCACTGCACATGGTTGGAATGATAATAAAGCCACTTGACTTGACTTGAGAACCACCTATGTCCACTGTGAGCAGCCATCTTTGACACCATCTGTCTGCCATCTACAAGGCAGTTTGAGATCCCTTCCCAGACGCTTAACAGACCCTTACCCCCACTCATATCATGCGTCAGGTGATCTCAATGGGTCGCATAAGGTCTCACAATAGTTTCACCCAAAACCTCTGCTAATAATGACCCCACACCCTTTTTCACACCTTGGTACATGTGATCAATATTGTTGGTCCTCTTGAGGGCCAGCTCCCACATGGGATTACATACCCAGGATTCTGCACCCTTTGGTTTTAGAAGTGAAGAAGCTTGATGAGAGGTGAAACATCTTCAAGAAACTTAAAGAAGTCCAGTTGTTTTTCTCCAAGCTCCCTGGATGAGACAACTATTAAAAGACCACTTCAAAATAACAAGAAAGTCTTTGTACTGATGTTAGCTAAATGATCAGAACACACAGACCGTACAAGCACATCACTGCTGCTCAGAGGAGCAGGGTATAACTGTTTTTGAAAGGAAATCAGATTCAGATTCATTTCTATTGAGCAGAAATGTTGGAAATCACAGTGAATAATTACTGAGTCATTTGTCATTCTGATATAGGCTCAGAGCATCATGGGAATCCCCCACACCCCTTTTCACTCCCCATGTGTTTATATGCCACTACTGCATGTCATTAACATACATCTTAGTTCCTCTTTTCTTCACCCTCATCTGAACGCAGACGGCTGAATTAGAATCTTTATTGTCAGTGTGCTTTAAGAACAACGGAAACTGTATGCAAACCCGCTCAGCAGGGGCGATTCTAGGATCAGAGCTTTGGGGGTGCTGAGCACCCAGAGAGCTGCCCATCCAGGCAAGATAAACTTTACACGTCACGACAGAGACTGTCAGTCCCTGCATCCTTAAATGTCTCCAGTTGTCCCGAGTTCTCTCTGACTGTCTCCTTGGTGCATTTAAACCCCTGTTCCTCCCTGTCCTCGTCGTCTGTTGTCTTCATCTCCGTTATCAGTCATCAGAATTTTACCATCTCTGTGCAAGTCTGCAAATTTCTTTCTTAAATCAGAAGATTCTTAAATTCATCAAGTCTCTCTGTGCCTGGGTCCTCGTCACAAAACATGACATCACTGTTTTGTACATTTTAACACAATTTAATCCCCACATTTGTGAAAGAAAAGCAAAACACTTTTTTGAAAAGTCTGTAACAAAATCATAAATCTGATAAAGTTTATTTAAATGCCACAAAAGAAGAATGGATTGGAATATAAAAAAATACACATCCTAACCTTAATTACTGGGGGAGGATAATGAATGATGATCATAGTGAGTAAAAAGTAAACTGAGTGCATTTTTTGGACAGAGATTCAGTTTTAATGTGTATGTATAATATAATACAGATACATAAAAATACTCCCAAAACAGAATAAATTATTACGAATAAATTGAGGGTTGAAGCACCCCCCAAAAATGGGCTAAAATCGCCCCTGCCACTCAGTGTAAGTGAAAAGAGCACACCGTTAAGAAAAAAAAGAAGAATATATATACAATAAATAACAATACAAAAATAAAAATAAACTAAATAAATAAATAAAATATAGTACATAGTATATCCAAGACTGTATATAAGAGTGAACAATGAAAAATACGGTTGACCCACAGTGATATAGTCTGTACAAATTTAACTGTACAATATTTGTATTTTCACAGTGGCTGCCCTTTCATGACCCTGGTTTCTCCTCCTTGTTACTCTTACAAAGAGCTGTTCAGAGGGGATCTCTGATTGATGGCACCTTGATTAAACTATAAAAAATCTATAAATAAAACTGAACAAGTCAAATATTAGGCCCATTTCCAACAACAATGAGTTCCAGTGTCACATTAATGCAAGTTTAAAATGTTAAAATGAACAAACTCATTGGATATAAGTTTACAGTTTTTACACACACAAAAACGGATGAATTAACACAATTTATCAATGATCAATTTTATGTAAATCTGTGTTGCTGCTGAGGCAGAGACCGTCCAGAGATGCTGGCAGCATTGATTTAAATGAAAAAGAAAACCTATCATGAAACAAACACGAGGTGAAATTAGCTATCATTAGTGTTTGGGTGTACATAGAAGTGCGATCAGTGCAAAAAACATGACCTAACACTTAAGAGTTCACAGTAGCCTACTATATTCAAGGACTCACTATGGCCATTTCAATAAACCTGCATCTTGAAGACACTTGCAACGACTACAGCCCGGCCTCCACAGTCACCTGACCTAAACCCAAAGGAGATGGTTTGGGATGAGATGGAGCGCAGAGTGAAGGCAAACAAGCCAAGTGCTCAGCATCTCTGGGAACGCCTTCAAGACTGTTGGAAACCATTTCAGGTGACGACCTCATGAAGCTCATGGAGAGAATGACAAGAGTGTGCAAAGCAGTAATCAAAGCAAAGGGCGGATATTTGGAAGAATCTAAATTATAAAACATGTTTGGAGTTATTTCACACTTTTTTGTTTGATACAGCACACTACGATGTGTGCTGCTGGTAAAGTTTCTGGGCTGTCTTTCCTCATAACAGCCATCCCTCAAGATTCTCTCCATTTAAAGCAATGCGATATCAGGGACAGTAACATCTAGTCCTTTTACTGAACCATACATGTTCATCCATAGTGTTGATGCCTTGAGTGAGAATCTACAATGTAAATAGTCATGAAAATAATGAGAAACCATTAAATGAGAAGGTGTGTCCAAACTTTCAACCAGTAGTAATAAAACACTACAGCTAATAGTCAAGCACCCAATGGAACTGTGTGAGCACTGCAAATAACTGGGCTGTGTTCAACATGTACTGTTAGGATGCTGGTCTGTGTTTAGGACACGAAGGCATTAATAGCAATCTCTGAGGAGCTGAAGATAAATTTGACATTAGAAAACCTGCTCGGAAGGGCACTGTCTCAAGTTTATGGCCAACTGTTGAAATCTGTGATTTTTTCCAGATCCACACTCCAGTCCAGCAGGCGGCGGTAATGCGCATCTAAGCTGGTTTACCAACCGCCATTAAACTGAAAAGAAGAAGAAGGTTACAGTCTCATGGCCATCAGTCGAGGCCCAGGCACTTTTTAGCAAGTCAAACATCACAGAGTTAAATAAGCCAAAGACACTTTCAGGGAGTTTCATGTAATAACAGTTAGACACAGGCTAAGGGTTTGAATCACACGATATCACAGAAGGAGCATAGGTTTATTTTAATTGCTTTTACATTATGGAAATGTTGTATTGTTTTAAAATATTGTATGGTTTCATTTATACAGCATTGAAAAGACGGTTTTCCATTGGAAAATTTGGTTTTATATCTATGAATTTTAGCCAGTAAAATGAGTTAATTAATCAAATTGCCCTATTTGCAGATTAATCAAAAAAATATTTCCCATAACAGAGAGAGAAGTCAGAATAGATAAAAGAAACAACAAAAGTACAAAAATCTGTCCAGAAAAGATTATAGCTGGAGCAGGACCAAAATAAGTGAGACAGTAACAAAATGAATCGTTAACATCGGTGTCTTTTTTATATCATACAAGAAAAGTTCTGGTGGGGTAAAAACGATGAATGATTTTAAAAGATATTTTCTTTACTTTGTTGGTTAACAGGAATTTCGATGGAAAGGTCAAATTCTCTTCCCCTCCAGGTCCCAGTATAAATTATTCCCATAAGGAACGGCCACTGGGACACAAATTGTGTCTTTCTGCACTGGAGTCCTCACTGCATGCTAGATGGTGAGGAGAAACCCACTGTGTTTGTATCACATACACTGAGTGTAGGAGAAAAGAACTACTTAGAACTGGATACAGAAGGATTAGCTGTAATATTTGGTGTACAGTATTTTCATGAGTACTTGTACGGCAGGAAGTTTATGATTATCATGGATCATAAGGCACTGATAAGTTTGTTTCACGAGATGAAGGTGGTGATACCAGAACGAGGCTGATGCCCCATGCTGGAACAGCTACATCACAGTCGGGAATGAGCCACATGAAGGGCCTGGCCAGAAGTTACCTGTGGTGGCCACACATGGAGACTGACATTGAGCATGAGGTACAGTCCCGCATTACTTGTCAAGAACACAGACACAGGCCTGCTACACCCCTGAGAGTGGTGAGCGGTGCAAACTTTAAAGGAAAAAACGAGTACTGGACACACACTGTTAAACAGGGGTCTGTTTAGTTACTGAATCACACCACAATCAACAACAGGTAGGTCTCCCGCCGAGTTGATGATGGGCAGGAAGTTGAGGTGTACACTTGATCTTATGCACCCCGACTTGAAACAGAACGTGGCATCAAACAAGATATCCAAAGATGGTTCCATGACAGACATGCCAAGAAGCGCACTCGTTATCGGAGACGCAGTGTATACCAGAAACTATACAAATGGATACCAGGGCTTATACAGGAGATGACGGGCCTGTTTTCTACACAGTGATGTTGGGCAATGGAAAGGTGGTGAAGCGGCACATAGATCAGCTGTTGGCCCACCTCGAGCCTTACTTACCAGCAGGAATGCCTGAGGGCCGCCAGGACGAGCCCACAACGGAGAATAGTGCCTCACAGGAGTTGCCAGCCACAGAGTTGTGACGATTACAAAGAAGCAGGAGACCTCTGGAGCATATGAGAGACTTTGTGCACTGACTGATAACAAGAAGGGGCACTGACAGGATCTTACTGTTATAGTGAACCTAAGTCTGTCGGATTGCTGGTTAATTAGTAGTGAGTGAAATTTGAGTAAATTTTGTGGGGTTTGTTTTATATTTTAATTTAAGGTTAAGTTTTTATATGGGCATTTTATTTAGTAACTAGAAAAATTTGCATTTCCTGCGAAAATGCTGTGTGGATGCTGTAACGCTGAAGCTGTCTGCTGAAAATAGCTGAAAAAAATGAAAAGTTGCAAAAATTGTATGGTGGTGAAGAAATTGAAAATTCTGCTATAAAAAAGGTGCAGAAGCAGAAATCTTTGCTGAAAAGTTGTGAAAAGCAAAAAATTCTACTGAAAAGGGGTAAAGAAGCTGAAATTTGTACTGAAAAGAGGTGAAAAGAATTGTTGCCACAAGCAGAATTCGAATCTGGGCCTCCTGGTCTCAAGGCAGTTACTCATCTCAGTGAGCCAAACTGGTTCTCAAGACAAAAAGAGATGGAGAGACTGACAATTCTGATGAAATGAGCAGAAGATGCTGAGATTTGTGCTGATAAGTGGTGAAAAGGCTTAAAATTCTGCTAAAAAAGAGGTGAAAAACTGAAAATTCCACTGAAAACAGGTGAAAAAGCTGAAAATTCTGCAGAAAAGAGGTGAATCAGCAGAATTTCTGCTGAAAAGGGGTGAAAAAAAATGAAAATTCTGCTATAAAGGAGTGAAGAACATACAATTTGTGTTGAAAAGAGTAAAAAAAAGTTTAACTGTTAACTGAAAAAAATGTTACCATAAGCGGGATTTGAATCCAGGCCTCCCAGTCTGAGAACGGCTGCTCATCTCACTGAGCTAAAACACAGCTCAGCCCAGCCAGAAATAAGTGACCACATTGATAATGTGTTCCATTCATTTCAATGGGCAAAAATATTGCATAAAAAGCTTAATATTTTAAAAAAGTATAATAGTTCAAAGTACAAAAAGATATAGCAGGAATGAGGAGAAATAGCAGAATATTGTGAAATTTGAATGGTGAAAATTGCACAAAAATTGTGGAAGTAGTTAACGGACAAAGAACGGAGCAACTTGAAGAATAAAGTATAAAGAATAAAGAGAAACAGGAACTCAATAGTTCAATAGTTAAGCTATTAAACTACACAGTAGTTTCAGTTAAGGGGGGAGGATTGTTAATGAATAACAGTTGGTGGACACGGTTTTGACCACCAGGGGGCAGCAGTGTTTTGATTGCTGTCCCGGTGTTTGTGTTTATGTCCAGTTTCGGAAATGAAGCGATGGCTGTGAGGTCGAAGCCGTCTCTGTTATTCCTTAATGCTCGAGATATTACAAAGAAATTAAAATCTGCTTATGCTTTGCTCTGATGTGCAGAAGGAAAAATAACGTTTGAAATTTTCTCTTTCTATCCGCCTGAAGAACCTTTGTAACGCAACTACACATATAATTGTACCTGCGATGTAACTAAATGTAGTACGGCAGTGCGTTACATTAACGCCTTACTGAAAATGTAAAGATGGCATTTTAACCACTGCTGCTTATTTTTCTACAGAACCGTGTTGTTCCGGTGTCCGGCCGCGCGTGGAGCTCGCTCACCCCTGCTGGTGAAACAAACGCTCGCGCGCTCACAGCTGACGACGGAAGTAGCCTGACACGTCACTGAGATTACGGGAGCAAAGATGGCGAACACCTTCCAGAGTTTCAGCTTGTAAGTGCTGCAGAATGAAACAGTAACATCACACAGCCTTATTTACCGTCCACGCTGAATGAAGAGGCGTGCCAGGCTTTAGTAGGCGTGTAACTACAACGACACACGTTTGAGTTACATTCTGTGAACGTTAGCTTCTCGTTAATTGTCGAGGAACTGATGCTAACGTCCATTTTATCCCAACTTGTTTCGTTTTTTTAAACAATTTCCATTCAGTTGTTTATAATCACATTTAAATAACACATTTAAATATGGATGTGAGCAAACGCAACACTTAGTAACTGAGCTTCTAAGCGAGGTTAGAAGATGTGATGAGGCCATGTTTCAGAATCTCCAGCAGTAACCGGCTCCTTCAGCGCCGTCGGTGTTAATGTGAGCTGCCCATGGGCTCATGTTGGCTTTTAAACCTGGTCTTGTCTTTTGCATCAGGCACATCACACCAGAGAAGTTTTACATAGAAGCTTGTGATGATGGCTCCGTGGATGTCCTGGCTATTGACAGGGTGTCAACTGAGATGACTCTAACAGGTAAGCAAATAGACACGCCCCCTGCCAAAGGTCGGGATGCTGTCTAAAAATGTAGAAGAAAACAACCTCAAACAAACGACTGAGATCATTTAAAGCTTTCAGTGAATAGCCCAAAGAAAATCTCTGCTCGTTTTGGTGAGTGGACAGCTTCTCTGCTCTGCCTGAGCAATCAAAGCACTCATTCACCATTTCACATAAGCAGCTGCTTCCATGTAAGTGCTTTCTATCTAACATTCACACTCCAACTTGGGGTCGGTATCTTGCCTAAGGATATTAGGCATGTAGACTGAAGCACCCAAGGATTGAACCACAGACCTTCTGATTAGCAGATGATCGGCTCTACTTGCTGAGCTACACCTCAAAATGGCATTTAAATTTATTATTATTTAAATATGGAATTAAAGAAAGTATATACAATTTGAGAGTTTTTTTTTTTTGCCAGTGTTGATAGACACTTTAAGTAACATTTCAGTTTACATATATCTAGCTAAATTGAATTTTGTTTGAACATTAAAATAGGAAATTGTGTTTCAAGATCCTTTAAAAAAAACAAAACAAAAAATCCCCCATTAAATTAAATTAAATACTTTATGTCTTTAGTTGGTTTGGCAGATAGTGATTTAGATTTAGGGTGTAGCTCAGGAGGTAGAGCAGGTCATCTTCTAACTGGAAGGTTGGTGGTTTGATCCCTGGCTGCTCTCGTCTGCATGCCAAATATCCTTGAGCACGATACTAACCTCAAGTTACTCTCTGATCTATCAATTAGAGTGTGAATGTTTGATTTAAACCCTCCCTTTAGTTAAAAGCGCTTGTATAAATGGGTGAATGAAGCATGTTGTGTAAAGGTACAAAAGCATCATATTAAAAAAATTCCCTGCTCGCCCCCTGTGGGCGGTCTACCCCTCAAACTTGGGTCCTCTACCAGAG
Source organism: Oreochromis niloticus (assembly GCF_001858045.2). NCBI lineage: Eukaryota > Metazoa > Chordata > Actinopteri > Cichliformes > Cichlidae > Oreochromis > Oreochromis niloticus. Next base: position 1,777,711 of record NC_031976.2, on the reverse strand, counting down.
GCCTGGGAGCTTGTGTGTATATATGTTTGGAAGTACTATGAAACAGTTTTCAAACATTACTTACGTCCCCTTGATATTCAAACTGTATACATTGTTATAACAGCTATATTTTGTTTCATTTTTAATAACATTTAAATTTAGAAGAATAAAGAATAAACAGGAGTATTTAATTACTGTGTGTAAAATAAGTAAATTTAATGACATGAAATTCTCACCAGATGTCAGTGACACGCCATCCAATCCATGCATGCAAAGAAATCAAACCATAAATCATGTGTAATAATGAGAAATGACACAGGGAAATAGTATTGAACATGCTTACTGAAATGTATTTAATACTTTGTACAAAAGCCTTTGTTGGTGTGACAGCTCCAAGCTCCATCTCTTGTATGGAGAAAGCAGTCACATGCATGGCTCAGGTGTGATTTTGGCCCAATCACAGTCTTAAATCCCGAAGGCTCTGTGGGCCTCTTCTATGGACTCTGAGCTGTCCATGGATTTTCATTTGGATTCAGGTCAGGTGATTGTGTGGGCCATTCTAGCAGCTTTACTTTCTTTCTGTGTAACCAACCAATCCTGTGAGTTTGGGATCATCGCATTGGTGAAAAGTCCGCCCTCGTTTCATCTTCATCATCCTGGCAGATGGCAGCAGATTTTTATCAAGAATGTCTCTGTACATTTTTCCATTCATCTTTCTTTAAATTGTATGAAATGTGCCAGTGCCATATGCTGAAACCTCACTGTTGGTATGGTGGTTTTGGGGTTACATGCAGTGCCTTTTGACCTCCAAACATGGTGTGTACTGTGGTATCCAGAGAGTTCAGTTGATATCATGTGGCCAGAGTATATTCTCCCAGTGTGCTTTTTCTTCAGCAATGGAATCTGCTGTGGTCAGTGTGCATACAGCCCATTACTAATTGTTTTCTTTGAAACTATTGTACCTGCTGATTCCTCGTCTCTCTGCTCTCCACAAGTTGTCCTTGGCTCTTAGACAACTCTTGTTTCTTACTCCTCTGTCTGAAATCTTGCAGGGAGCACCTGGTCCTGGTTGGTTTATGGTGAAATTATTTCCACTTGATGATGATGGCCTCAGCAGTGTTCACTGGAACCTTTAGTAGTTTAGAAATTCTTTTGTAACCAATGCCATCAGTACGCTTTCCAACAGTTGTGAAGGTCTTGAGAGAGCTTATTAGTTTTACCCATCATTAGATGTTTCTTGGTAATTACACACATATTTATAGGCCATCAGTTGGGACTGAACCAGCTGAGATTAATTTGCACTACGTGGCAGGATTATTTTCTAATTACTGATAGATTACAGCTGCTGTGACGACGTTCCTTTTTGCACCTCCCTTTCTTCTTTACGTCTTAAATACTTTTTTCCCTGTGTCATTTCATTTCTCATTATTACACATAACTTAATTTAACATACCCACATCTGTGGTTTGATTTCTTTGCATGTGTGGAATGGATTGGGTTATTACCAACATCTGGTGTGAATTTCATGTCAGTAGCACTTTTAGACAATTGGTGACATCTTCAAACAGTTCTCCAAAAGTGGGAGGCCAATGACTTCCAGACCCCAGCCCAAATATCCTCTGTATGCCGGCTGTGATTTTAATACATGGAAACAGTATTTCACTGACAGAAAGTATTTACAGAACACTGTCATAAAAACAGCCAACAGTCAAAGCTGCCAGTGTCACAGCTCACTTCTGTGGGGTTTGTTAGGATTAATCGCCCCTCCTGGGTTGTGTTTTTTTTCTTTACCTATGTTCTAATATGAGAAGCTCTGTTTTGTATTCAATGTAACCAGTGCCCTAAACTGTATCCACAATCACTCAATAAAAATATTTTGAGTAAAAGCTGCCAGTGTCCGAAGAACAACTTTGAAATGACTTCATACAGCACGGAGAGCATTTAAAAAAAGAGAAACTAGGTGAAAGTCTGTCCTCTCTTATGTAAAATATAGAGAAATTATGGGTTGCTCAAGACCTTTTCACAGTTGAGTTCTCCCACACCAACAGAAGCGGGCCATTCCCAAGTTGGGAACATTGAATTGTCCAAAATATCTTGGTGCAGTCTATTCACACCTACAGGCCAGTGGACACTCTTTCAATGATGAGGATGTGCACATCCTGGACAGGGAGGAGTGCTGGTTTGAGGGCGGAGTCAAGGAGGCCATTTACATGAAAAGGGAAAGACCATCTCTGAATCGAAGAGGGGGCCTAAGGGTACATCTGTCACCATTTTACAATGCTGTGATTGCAGCCATTCCCCAACTCTCATGGCCATTGACCAATTGTCATGACAATTTGCATATTGACGATTATGAAATAGATCTCACAGCCATTGTTAATCAGTGGTGCTAGTTTCGGTCATTATGCAAATGTAGTCTTTACAAGGTTGGAAACCTGCAGTCAGCTGAGACTGAAGAAGTCAGTCGGATGAGTGACGAAGCGTTTCTTCCACATTTGGGCCCCCTTCAGTTCACTTACCAGCCTCAGAGCTGAGGACATCATCATCTTCCTGTTCAATCGTGTCTCTGGAAAAGGCGGCGAGTTTTCCAGTGCATTTAGTACCATTAGGCCTATGCTCCTCTCTTGTTTTCTTGATTATAGATTACCTGACAGAAAGACTACTGCGCTGTACCACATCTGTCAGACATTGCTCAGGGTTTTGTTGTGGCCAGTACCATCTTCTATGCTAGGGGTGGGCAATCCCAGTCCATGAGGGCCGGTGTGCTGCAGGTTTTAGATCTCACCCTGGGTCAGCACACCTGTATCAAATGATTAGCTCATTACCAGGCCTCTGGAGAACGTCAAGACATGTTGAGGAGGTCATTTTTCATTTAAATCAGCTGTGTTGGATCAAGGACATATCTAAACCTGCAGGACACCGGCCCTCGAGGCCTGCTCTTGCATGCTGGGGCAGCAGCCTAAGGACCAACAGACTCAATAAACTGATCCACAGGGTCAGTTGTGGGGATGGTGTTGGATTCTCTAAAGGTGGATGTTGTCCGACATAAGGACAATGCTAGACAAGTCCTCCCACCCACTCCGTAACATGCTGGTCAGTCACAATAGTACATTCAGTGAAAGACTGAGATTACCTGTTGGGCTGCAATAAGTCCGGAGAGTAGATAATGAAACAATAATAGATGCCCTCCTTAGTTATAATCCCAGTTTCAGTGATGTTACAGCTATATTTCTTGTGTCCATAAAAACCATTGTTGTGTCCTTGTTGCCCTTCTCAGTGAGAAAGGATGTCCCTGCATCAGCTGAGACCAGGCCAATATGTGGACTGATGGGAACTATACGCTTAGTGGCAGGTAAGTTCAGCATGCACACAGTGTGTAGTTACATTTTTTTACTGTGAAATATTGGAATGGTGATTTAGTTGAAGTTGGATAATCCAGTGCATTGTTGCTCTGCTTTCTCCTTTCTTTTTCTTGAAGGCATGTACCTGGTTGTCATCACAAAGAAGAGGAAGGTGGGAGATCTGCTGGGTCATGCTGTGTGGAAGGCTCTGGACTTTGACGTAATCTCCTATAAAAAAACAATACTGCACCTCACAGACAACCAGGTAGTGTCTCCTGCATGTCTTCTGATTCTGCGCCTTAGTAGAATCAGAACAACCTTTAACAGCAGTAACACAAAGTAAACATTTTTACACATCATTGTGGAGGACTTTTGTAAAGTCTTCTTTACAGAGTTCCTTCAGTTCACTGAGGTTTGCAGGCATCTGTTTATACACAGATAGCTAAAAGTCCAGAGAGTTTTGAACTTTAAATACAACAACTGCATCACCTTCTTTATCTTTTTTCAGCCATTGTGTTACAGATTTGTGCTTGAGATCGATGTGCTGTTGCATGACCCAGTTTTAGCTAGGCTTTGCTGTGGAGCATATGTGTTGGCCCCACATTTGATGGTAGATACTTTGGTATGCTCATGACTTCATGGTCCACTCAGTGACTGCGAGGTCCCTGTGTCCTGTGGATAGAAAACAAGTCCAAATGACTCCTGAAGTATTTTGCTAATGTGTGTGTCTTGGGTGTATCTCTTGCTTTGTTGCTGGATTTATTTCTTGTTGCAGATGCAAGACAACAAGACCTTCCTGTCCATGATTAACAGCATGCTTCATTCAGACGGTTTCTACTTTGCAACCGACTATGATCTGACACACACTCTGCAGCGCCTGGCAAACACCAGCCCAGAGTTTCAGGAGATGAGCCTTCTGGAGAGGGTAAGATATTTCTAATGTAAACTTGTGTATTTGGAAGACACTGTGGCTACAATTCAGGGCTTAGCTGGAAGCATTTCTTTTTTTAAATAATGGTTTAGAGCAGGGGTCCTCAGTCTGTCCACGAGGGCCGGTGTCCTGCAGGTTTTAGATGTGTCCTTGATCCAACACAGCTGATTTAAATGCCAAATGACCTCCTCAACATGTCTTGCAGTTCTCCAGAGGCCTGGTAATGAACTAATCATGTGATTCAGGTGTGCTGACCCAGGGTGAGATCTAAAACCTGCAGGACACCGGCCCTCGAGGCCTGGAGTTGGACACCCCTGGTTTAGAGGTTGTTTTTTTGTTAAAGTATGCAAGTGTCTCAGTCACTAACTCCACATGTGCCAGTTATCACTAACAGGGTGTTGACCAGAAAAGTTAAGCTTTTTAATGCTGCACTTGATTAATTAATCCAACTGAGAGGGGAAAAAGAGCGAGGAAGAGCTTGTATCTCTGACCTGTGAAGTAAAGTAGGATATATATATATGAGAGACCATCAAATCATGGTTAAACATGTTGGACATACAGTGATAAATGATCATAATATGGAAATCCAACAAAATTCTATGTATTTTGCTTCCAATGAGCCAGACTCTGTTTTTCTTTCCTTTTCTTTTCTTTTCTTTTCTTTTTTTTGTGTTAAAAGTGCTCTTGAGCAATAGTTCAGGCTCCTAACTCACGGGATGAACCTGTGTTGTGTCTACACACAAAAAGGCAACTAAGCGGAGAACCAGTTTTAAATTAAAGTCTCTTTAGGCAGCCTGTCATAAAACAACATCATTTGTTCCCATTTCTACTTGAATATGGCAAAGATAACACAGTTTAGTGTTTTTGCACCAGCAAGTTGATTGCCAAAGAGCTATTAAACATATCTTGGTATACTGTTTAGTGTGTCTTAAAAAATAAGAGGCCAAATAGAGGAAAGAGTAAAAGCTACAGCTACAGGACATGAGAGACGCATCTGGATCTTCCGTTGAACCTGTTTATCAAAGCCGCCTCAGAAATGATAGCAGAGTGGCAGTTAAGAATTTATTGTTAGGAAGGGAAGCAGGGAGAAAATGCTGAGGTATGCCAAATTACACAAGAACAGGACTGAAAATCTGTGGCAACAAGTCTCAAGTGATGAATCCAAATTTTTGATTCATATTATCTTCTCTGTGCACAAGAAGGTCAGAAGAGAGGTCCAACAGTGAATGTCTACAGCCGTCTTATCAAAACTAATGGCATTATGAATGAGGAAAAGCTCCATCAGATTTTGGTCCACTATATAAAAACATCTGGAAAGCATCTTATTGGCAGCAGCATTTTACATTTGACCCCAAACATGATTCCAGTCCAGGAGAATCATACCTGGAAACCTCACGAAACACTGTCAGTCATGGATTGGGCTTTGAAGAGCTCAGACCTCAACATTATTGGAGCAGTGTAAAAGACAGCAAAACATCCAAAGAAGATCTCTGAATGTCCTCCCAGATGCCTGGAGAACTACTCAATTCAATTTTATTTATACAGCCCAAAATCACAACAACAGTCGCCTCAAGGCGCTTTATATTGTAAGGTAGACCCTACAATAATAGATACAGAGAAAAACCCAACAATCATATGACCCCCTATGAGCAAGCACTTTGGCGACAGTGGGAAGGAAAAAACTCCCTTTTAACAGGAAGAAACCTCCAGCAGAACCAGGCTCAGGGAGGGGCGGGGCCATCTGCTGCGATTGGTTGGGGTGAGAGAAGGAAGACAGGATAAAGACATGCTGTGGAAGAGAGACAGAGATTAATAACAGATATGATTGAATGCAGAGAGGTCTATTAACACACAGTGAGTGAAGAAGAAACACCCAGTGCATCATGGGAGTCCCCCGGCAGCCTACGTCTATTGCAGCATAACTAAGGGAGGATTCAGGGTCACCTGGTCCAGCCCTAACTATATGCTTTAGCAAAAAGGAAAGTTTGAAGCCTGATCTTGAAAGTAGAGATAGTGTCTGTCTCCCGAATCCAAACTGGAAGCTGGTTCCACAGAAGAGGGGCCTGAAATGAAACATTAATAGTTCACTGAGGGAATGTGCTGGATCTGCTCTAACGTGTCCTGAGCAGATACCTGTCCCACGTGCTGGGACACTGAGGCGGAATGAAGCTGCTGAAGAGAATTAAGACTGTGTTGATAAGTAAAGCTGGTCATACCAAATATTGACTGTCAAGTTTGTTAGGACTGTAAGAACTCAGTATGAGCTGTATTATCATTTGTTAGATTATGTTTCAATAAATTGCTGCACCTGTTTCCTGTTTTCTTAACAAAACCGGCGCTGCTCCGAGCTGGCAGCCAGTATCAGCAGCTCCGACCTGACCGAGTCCTTTTTTCTCTTTAATATATGTTTCTCTGTTGTTTTTGTGTTTCTTGTTCTTGTTTTTCTATTGTGGACTGCTGTCCCCCACAATGGAGCTCAGAATTTTATGGACAATCGTGTTCTTTATTACATTTTTTACGGCATCTGTGTCCGGAGAGCGCGTGGAGGTCCGACCTCCAATTGTTTACAGCAGGGATCAGCTGTTAGCCCTCAGAGCCTCCGCTGCCCTGCCTACCGCCGAGCAAGACAACATCCCCCGCGAGGTGAGGAGGAAGAGACGCGGTACTCGGGCCGGGATCGGGTGTCGCAGTCAGGGGCGGATCTAGAGAGATTTTCTTAGGGTGGCATAAGGGTGGCAAAGAAATCAAATGGGGTGGCAAAATCAAAGCCTTTTTTCCCCCCAAACACATATGCAGGTGGTTACATATGGTTAAAATGATTCAAATGCAGTAAGTATACACGTTTTTCATATAAATATAGTCTATAACTCAGTTATTGTCTGTAGCCCACATAATTACACACTTTAGTTACATAAAACATGTGATCTTATGTACTGTATAGCCTGTATAATAAATAAATATGTAGCCCAATAAGTATAAAATCCATAAAACTACACAACATGGGGCGGTTCATTTACAAACACACGTCTAACTTAAGTTTCACTGTTTTTTGTTAGAAAACAATCAGATTGTTTGATGCTTAAATTATACAGAATGTCAGAAATCTGCACTGTCATGAACAAAAATTTAAACCTAATTTTTCATGATTTGTTGGATTAACCCACTGAGGTCTGAAATAAAACAGCCACTTTTAACTCCTTTTGAGTTTACGTTTGTATTTCACCCTCATTGTTTCATTTTATTTTTTCCTCCTTGCCTTGTTTGGTATCATTTCAGCTCAACTGAATTTAGTTGTTTTTTTTCACTGACATACTGCATTAGTATCACTGATCTGAAATCACACAAAGAACTTAAAATCTTAGTATTTTTTACTGTAAAACAACCCATAGATATGTTGAGTAAATATAAAATGTACATTTTGTAAACATACACAACTATTTATCTAAAAATGCAGCCAATACACCTGCCGTTTTTTTTTCGTTTTGTACAACCATTTAAAAATATTACTAAAACTAAAATGAGAGAACAATCAGGTGTTGCAATAAGAGGCCCCACAAATGATGTGTGCCAGTAAAAAAAGGTTTGTCCACCAAAAGACAGAAGAGCACAGGGACAAACCTGCAGGCCTGACAACAGGAGGTGTATCACTCCGCTGGTTTTCTACTTAGTGACAGTGTTTACGTTGCAAATGTGCCTTTGTCACATTTGTTAGTGCCCTCACTGACACACAAAACAAAACAACGACTACACAACAGAACGACTACACAAGACAGCACAACACACTAAGTATACACTCCACACTAAACGTCACAAATCTCCCACATCTAAAAACTCTCTCTCTCTCTCTCTCTCTCTCTCTCTCTCACTCGCTCGCTCTGTCTTGCTGCCGTTACCGTCACTCTCTCCCCTCTTCCTAAACAACCAAATCCCACATGTTGACTTTTTTTAATTGGTCGACATGGTACATTTTTCCACCGATAGGAAAGAGGTGGCTTTTTTTCCTTTCTTTGCTGTTTTCGCGCTGTCCTTAGAAAACGCTTAAAACACACACACACAAAAACGTGACAACAGTATTTAGTAAAAAGCATGGCTTATATATATTATCATAACTCTGGATTTACTGGCCTGTAATTAAAATTTAAAAACTTTGAAGTCCGAACTTTCAATGTGGGCTGAAATAGAGACTCAGCGTGGCTGCAGCGTGTTGCTATGTCAGCTTACATCAGTCATGTGATTTGGAGGTGCAGCGTGTCCGTGGACCACAGAGGGTTAATAACACTCACCTTCCTTCCATTTCCAGAGTGTAACATCCAACCACCTGTGTAAAATCGGAAATTCCCATGGTGTTGTTCAAAATGTGCTCTGGCACAATCAGAAGCATCACTTGCTACTGAAAACAAGAAAAAAGCCGTCCTGCTATGGGCTGAACCATTTGTTAATGGTGCAGGAGGGGAACACTACGCAAGTATATTCAGTTTTAGCATTTACATTCACTGTTGACTGTAACTACGCTCAAACTGTTAATGCTATCTTGTTTTAATAAACAACACTGTCATATGCGAAACTGGGGTTGCACTTGGGGTGGGAAGGGATCATTTTAGGGTGGCACTTGCCACCCCATGCAACCCTTCTAGATCCGCCCCTGGTCGCAGTAAAGTTAGGAGGTACCGGCCAGCGATTCCATCTATTATTATGGGGAATGTGAGATCTCTCCCCAATAAAGTAGACGAGCTGGCGGCTCTTACCCGACATCAGAGGAGCTACAGGGAGTGCAGCCTGATGTGCTTCACAGAGTCGTGGCTAACTGCACTAACTCCGGACTCACACGTAAACATGGATGGCTTTCATCTGATCCGGGCCGACAGAACAGCGGAGAGTGGTAAGAAGAGAGGAGGGGGTCTGGCTGTGTTTGTGAACGATAGATGGTGTAACTCTGGGCATTTATCTATCAAAGAGACACTATGCTGTAAGGACATCGAGCTGCTAGCAGTTAGCATGAGACCGTACTATCTACCGCGAGAGTTTACACACGTGATTATGATAGATGTGTATGTCCCGCCCTCTGCTAGCGCTGCAGCAGCCTGTGAGGTCCTGCACACTGTAACCAGCAGACTCCAAACACAGCACCCTCAGGCCCTTTTCCTGATCTCTGGGGACTTTAATCACATCTCCCTGTCCTCCACTCTCCCCACCTTCACCCAGTATGTTACCTGCCACACCAGAGACAATAAAACATTGGACTTATTGTATGCCAACACCAAGGAGGCATACAGCTCATCACCTCTCCCTCCCCTGAGGGGCTCAGATCACAATCTGGTTCATCTCCAGCCTGTGTATAAACCTCTAGTACACAGAGAACCAGTAGTGAAACGCACAGTAAGGAAATGGTCGGCAGAGACTGAAGAGGCCCTGAGGGACTGTTTCTGTTCTACTGTGTGGGACAACCTCTGCAGCCCCCTGGAGGATGACCTCAACAGCATCACAGACTGCATTACGGATTACATGAACTTCTGTGTGGACAACACCGTACCCATCAAAAAGGTACGGTGTTTTTCTAACAACAAGCCATGGATAAATCCTGAAATTAAGGCTCTCCTCAAGGAGAAGAAGAGAGTCTTTAGATCTGGAGACAAACAGGAGCTGAGAGTTGTTCAGAAGAAGCTGAAATGGAAGATAAGGCAAGGAAAGGAAAACTACAGGAGGAAGATGGAAGAGCAGCTGCAACAGGACAACATCAGAGGGGTTTGGAACAGCCTGAAGACAATCTCAGGACAAAAACCAACCCCCCAGGCTGCAGGAGACTTGGGGTGGGTGAATGACCTAAATAAATATTTTAATAGGTTTGATCAACCACCCACCCCTCCCCCAGCATCGTCCCCCCTGCTGCAATCTCCTTCATCTTCAGGGACTGCCTGTCCTTCGTCTCAGGACTTCACACCTCTCAGCTTCACACCTCCCAGCTCCCAGTCATCACACCCACCCCCGGCTTCTGTGGACTCCAACCTACACACCCCTCCCCCAAAATCCACTCTTTCTATCTCAGCACTTCAAGTGAGGAACGAGCTTCGCAAGATCAAGGTGTGGAAGGCTGCAGGTCCAGATGGCATCAGCTCCAGGCTCCTGAGGTGCTGCGCAGACGAACTGTGTGGCATCCTAGGATATCTGTTCAACCTGAGCCTGTCACTGGGGAAAGTACCACAGCTGTGGAAGACCTCCTGTGTGGTACCGGTACCAAAGACCTCCCATCCCAAGGACCTCAGCAGCTACAGGTCGGTAGCCCTGACATCGCATCTGATGAAGACCCTCGAGAGGTTGGTTCTAAACCATCTGCGCCCCCTGGTGAGGTCTTCATTGGATCCGCTGCAGTTTGCTTACCAGCCTGGCATCGGGGTGGAGGACGCCATCATCTACCTCCTGCACCGAGCTCGGACTCACCTGGAGAAGCCTGGAAGCACTGTGAGGATCATGTTCTTTGATTTCTCCAGTGCTTTCAACACCATCCAGCCACGACTTCTGAGAGACAAGCTGGAGCTATCGGGAGTGGACCACCACATGTCCCAGTGGATACTGGACTACCTCACAGAACGCCCACAGTATGTGAGGTCACAGGGCTGTGTCTCTGATACACTGGTCTGCAGTACGGGGGCCCCACAGGGAACTGTGCTGGCACCGTTCCTCTTCACCCTCTACACTGCAGACTTCTCCATCAACTCCCCACGCTGCCACCTGCAGAAGTTTTCTGACGACTCTGCCATAGTCGGCCTCATCACAGGTGAGGACGACTCAGAGTACAGACAGTGGACTCTGGACTTCGTGGACTGGTGTCAGCAGAACCACCTGCTGATCAACGCCGGGAAAACCAAGGAGTTGGTGGTGGACTTCTGGAGACGCAGACCCACCACACTGACACCGGTGAACATCCAGGGAGTGGACATTGAGATAGTGGACTCTTATAGGTACCTGGGTGTTCACCTGAATAATAAACTGGACTGGAGCCACAACACTGATGCTCTTTACAGGAAGGGTCAGAGCAGACTCTACCTGCTGAGGCGGCTGAGGTCATTGGGAGTACAGGGAGCGCTTTTAAAGACCTTCTATGACTCTGTGGTGGCATCTGTCATTTTTTACAGTGTTGTATGTTGGAGCAGCAGTTTATCGGCAGCTGAGAGGAAGAGGTTGGATAAACTCATCAGGAAGGCCAGCTCTGTTCTGGGATGCACCCTGGACCCAGTGCAGGTGGTGGGAGACAGAAGGACTCTGGCCAAAATAACATCTCTGATGGACAGAGTCTCCCACCCCATGCATGTAAATGTTGCTGAACTGCAGAGCTGCTTCAGTGACAGACTGCTGCATCCTCGATGCATGAAGGAGTGTTTCCGCAGGTCCTTCCTCCCTGCAGCTGTCAGACTGTACAATCAGAACTGCTCCCAACATCACATGTTTACATCAGCACTGTAACTGCAATAAGTTAATCAACCGATTCGCACTACAACCTGGGTTTGCCTCTTATCTGTAGTTATTTTTATATAATTTAATAACTGTACAGTACTTTTTATAGTAACCATTGTCCTTATTGTAAATATGTAAGAAAAATTGTGTATGTTTCTGTTCTGTGTCCTGTGTACTGTTTGTTTGTATATGTGTCTTTTTGGCTGCTGTTACAACCAAATTTCCTCTTGTGGGACGATTAAAGGATTATTCTATTCTATTCTATTCTATTCTATTCTATTCTATTCTATTCTTCTAAAGAACAGGGTGGTTTAGGACAGAGTACTGTACGTTATCTGACTTAATAGTAGTAGCTTCGGCTTGATTTACCATTCTGTAACTGTTCTTGTTTCAGGCAGATCAGCGATTTGTTTGGAACGGACACTTGTTGAGAGAATTCATAGCACAACCAGAGGTAAGATCCAATTATTTAGTGAGTAAGGAAAAATAACTTCAATTTATTTTTATGCTTCCAAGTTTATAAAAAACACAAGAAAAAATTTAGTATGGTGAAGAAAATCCCTTCAGTCCTTAAGGCTCTATAGAGTTTGTTTCATTGTGAGCAATTAAGAAAAGAAGGAGAGGCAAAGCTGCAGTAATCCAACACATACTAGAAGAGGTATTTATACGACTTGATGAGGAAAACATCAACAACCATCAAAGTGACGGAGTGAGGAAAAGTGGCAGAAAACAAGGTAGGATAATGAGCTCCAGCAGCCTCTCATCTGACAAACATGGACATGAAACTTCCTCATTTACTAATTACTAACTGCTGCCAGAAGCATCAGGGTGAATGCAGATGTGAATTCATTCCAGCAACATTTTATGATTTAGCAGGAAAATGATGGTAAACATATAGCCAAAGTAAAGAGCTTGTGGCATAGAAGCTTTGAAATGTCCAAGTCAGTCAGCAAGATGACTTAAGGAGGAGTTGATGCTGTTTTCAATGAATTGTGTCATCAGGAAAAATAAAAACAGCATCTGCAGATGTGTAGCTGCAAAACGGCTTCAGCTGTGTCTGAACCTCCTAATAATAAACTTGTCTCCTGCAGTTCTATACAAAAGCAAAGCTGCTGAGCTTACTGTCCATTTTTAATTTTCCAAAATATGTGTAACTGTGGAGAAGGTCCAACTGTAGCAGACAGTTTTATTTCAGCATGTTTCACTATTCTACTTCTGCTGTACATAAAAGGAGAATAACATTTAGCAATTTACCACTGCTGTCATTTTACAGCTGCACATGTTTGTGTTTCCTGTTGTCCACGGCTGTATCCTTTTCTGTTTCCTTATTGAATGGAGTCTTTCATGTTGGGCAACATGTTATCTGTGTAAAGTGGAACTTCATGGTGTTATTTTTAGATTTTATGACCATTGAAGCAGACTGGTCTGTGTGTTCTAAATGGTTTATTGTTGTGATTACTGGAGTGCTTTTTTCTTCTTCTTGATATGAGACTATCAGGTGAATCATACAGTACATTGTTTAAAAATGTACCACAGCTTAGATGTTTCGTACCACTACACAACGCTCTTCTCCACTTTGAGTAAATGTTTCTTCATACTCTATTTTTTATGTGTAAGGCAATGAGTCTTTAATATCATATCCCTACATGTGGTAATGTTTCCTGTCAGCACTGTTGTGTCCTTAACACGTGCTAATCAGTCATCACCGTGAAGTCAAGCTGCATCAGTGGAAAGGTGTTTGAGTGGAGCATTATCTCCAGGAGGAGCTGTTTCAGAGCAGGCGTCCGCTACTATGTCCGAGGTAATTTTTGTCCTTTTAGCCCTGACTGAAGCTACGTCCACACTAATACGTTTTCGCTTGAAAACGCATCTTTTTCTCTCCGTTTTGGCCTCCCGTCCACACCGAGACAGCGTTTTCGGACAAGGAAAATGCAGCGTTTTGAAAACGCCCTTTTCGCGTCGCAGTGTGGACAGCGAACCCGGAGCCTTTTCGAAAACGATGACGTATTTTATTTTTGTCTCGCAGTCATGTGACCAATTAAACTAAGATAGCGGAGGGCATCACACAGCAGTTGTTTTGTTTGACAGCCCTAAAAAAGATTAATATCAGTCTGTAGATGCTCCAGACAGCTTTTCTTCAAATCTTTAACTCTCACTCGCTTTTGCAACTTTGTACTTCAGTGATTCTTGAGCTGAGGGACAAAACATGTCCGCCAGATAAAACCCAATTTTGGGGTTAAAAATATGCATACAAGTGTTAACCCAACTGACTAAAAGACAAACCAAGGCAATGTTTATACAACAAAAGTATGATTTTGCATTTTTATACATATATATATTTATTTTAAATGGTACAATACATTACCAGTACCTTAAAAATCCATTGTCCAGAAGCAGGTGTGATAATATTAAAATACAGAAAAAAAATTAAAAGTAATGTAAAATTAAAGATCATGGCTCTCGTCACCAAGTATTTAAGTCAATGCCTTATATAATATCAAAATATGCAATTGAAAATTTATTTTTACATATTTTTTTAAGTGTTTTAAATCGTGTCCAGTTTTTGTCAACACCACCAGATTTTTTTTAAAGTACAAAAAAATCAGGAATTATTGTGGGTAGCTTACACTCTGAGGACCCCTTTACCACTTCCTGTTTGATACACATGCCATGAGGTCACTGCTGTGATAATCTTTTTCATTTTTATTTCATTTATGGCATACCTTTCTGTCACAACCATAGTGCGTCAACGCCACAGTCGATGTAATGCAAGATTTAATTATTTTTTTTTGTAAACAGAGCTTCATTTAGGTAGATTGTAGAGGCCATAAGCATCTGATGAAAAACAAGATGGCGTCTGTCAGAAAAACATGTGTTACGAGAGAAAGTAGGGCATTTTGTCAACACCATCAGGATTTTTGTCTGACGGTGTTGACCCTTTTTCTAATGGTATTGCCAAATGCCACAAAAGTCTGCTATTCATCAATTATATTAAGTTATTTTTATTAATATTTCAGTCATATTACTTCCTTTGTATTTTACTGATATTTCTGCTTTACAGATGTGTCGAATATTTGCCTTATCTTGAATCTCATTGTTTATGTATACATTATTAATCCTGTAGGAAAATGCTTAGTCCTCTGCATTTAACCCGTTCACTCAGTGATGCAGTGGGCAGCTACCAATCCAGGATAGCCGCTGTTCGTTGGATTTGAACGCCCAACCTTCCGATCATATGACATCTACTGAGCTATCTCTGCCCCGACAGCTGGTCTTTAGGTGATGATGTATGAATCCTGCTTCCGGGCCCAAACTGCTCTGTGTTTATTAAGCCTGTTGTCCGACCTGTCCGACCATACATACATTACACAAACATCACATGGGGAAGACAGGTCAGAGAGGTGTAACATGGAAAAGCACAACATGAGGAAAGACGAGGAGAAAAGAGAACTCCCCCCAGACTGAGCTCCAACAGGGAGATCAGTTTGAGAACAGAAACAAAAAACCCCACCTCAGCGCATACAAAAAGCACATGACTATCAATACACCATAGAAACACAAGACAAGCAACAGGGGTGGGTAAAGGGCAATAGAGAGCCGGTGTAGACAGCGCATCCGGTCCTGCAGCATGTCTGCGCTGGTCCAGTCGACCGCCATCTTCCCCGGGAGGGGACAAGCATCGAAGGCATTTGGAAAGGGAGGGGGGATGTGTGTGTGTGTGTGTGTGTGTATGTGTCCAGAGTTCAGCTGAGACAGTGTCCTTCGCCCTGCCAGGCTAAGTAAACAGTCTTCCAGCCAACCCAGGTGGCCTTGCATAGGGGAGGAACAGTCAAAGCACAGTCTGTTATCAGGGTGTTGTTGTTCAGCTCCAGCCTTGAGATCACAGCTGGTGCCGAAGGGGTCTCCGCATGAGTGATGGTGATTTTTACTTTAGTGCGAACAACTCGTATGAATTTTAAAGCTGCTCTAACAGTCCGACACTGGTCTCTCAATCTCCCGTTGGAGAGCCGTGAGCTTCTCCATGATGTTATCAAATGTACGCTACGTGATGTTGTCATTCTTGTGCTCAAAGAGCCGATTCTGAGAACTCACGACCGCAGTGAGCTTCTCCAAGATGTGATCCAATTTTCGCTCAGAGATCTTATTCTGAGTGTTCACGGCAGCCGTAAGCTTCTCCAAGATCTTATCCATGCTACGCTCAGTGAGCCCAGCATGGAACTCATCACTTGTCCCATCGATTCAATCCCAGCGGGCAGCCTTGTGGGGGTTTGAACAGCCGGTTCTGCTTCCTTAATTCTTCGATAAGTCAGGGCCAAGCCAGCAAGAACCCTGTTATCATGGTTCTGAATAGGTAGATATCTTCAACACTCAGGCTCACCCAAGCCCAAACTTCTCGTTGAGAAAAGGGTGTCAATTGCATTCAGGGACCAGTTGATCAAATCCATAATTCCTCTTTTAGGTTTTAGAAAACAGACTGTGAGAGAGTGTTCCAGGGAAAAGTAATACAAAAAACACGAGACTAGACAAGGACACAAGAGGCTAAGCAGGGAAGCTAAGGGAGAGGAGGAGGAGAGGAGAAAAGTGCGACCGCCTTCGTCAAGAGTCAGCATCTTATATGATGCTAGTCCAACTTCAGTTACTCTACAAAAAGTCACAGCTGTTTAGTTTTCTGTCTTCATTTATGTTGGAATGTAGGTGGAAACCAGCGAGCTAACTTCTAACTCAGCCACACTGATCATTTTATTAAAGATGAAAGAATTTAGACAGTATCTCTCAGTGATGCTGCAGAGTTCCTTTGACTGTGGGATCTGCAGCGGAGTTTGGACCTGGAAACGGCTAATGACATCAGACTTAAAGACCGGATAGCATCTCTATTGCTTAATACATAATTGTGTTGTGAATATTCATCCTTAATCTGTATAAATGCATATGGTTCAGAAAAATTATAGTAATTACAAAATGGCACATTTCAGGCTAGAATGGCAAAGGGGAACCTGTCAGTAGAGGAACGAAAGAGAAGGAACAGGGAGGATCAAAAAAGGAGAAAAAAATTAACAGCCAGCCCGAGTTGAAGAAAGAGTTTCTCATAAAGGAAAGGGAAAGATGGAGAAACAGAGTGAAAGAGGGAAAAATAAAGAACATCAGTGATCTGAAAGAAAGAGAAAAAAGGCAGAAGAGAAGGTTTTGGAAACAAGCACAGAGAAACATGAGGAGAGAAAGCACAGCAGGATCACGCAACCACAGAGAACTTTAGGAATCAAGGAGGAGCAGGCAGCTACTTGCTGGTGAACTATTAAGATGTAGAACTTGACATGAGCAAAAACAGAATTGTTATAATGTGTCTTGTGATATTACAAAGGTTGTTAAGGTTTAATGGTCATTTTGAAAGAAATAATATCTTGTTTTCTACTAGTGTGTCACCACCGTCAGCACCTTGTCAACTCCATAATATGGAGTTTTGTTTATTTTTCTCTTTTGGAGAACCATATATTTTCTTACCTCATGATCTTCCAATAAAAATACGTAATTTTCTCAATAAATGTGTAATTTGCACGCTGCTAAATATGATTGTTTCTTATAGAGATTAAATACAAGCTTCTGAAAACATGTATGACTGTAACTCTAATAATAAAAAGCCAAAACCATCTTACTTTTAAACGTGGTATAATTAGTTTGAAAACATATGTGCATAAACAGTAGAACAGAGAAGCTGCTAATAGTCAAAATAGCTGAAACAACTTAATTTAAAATATATATCTTTGCATTTCTTTGTGTCTGACGGTGTTGACAAAAACCTTGCACTTCTCCAGCAAAAACATAAATTATTAAAAAATGTTACACCTGGGAGATTGTACCAAAACATGGTGAGACAGCCAAAACTTTGTGTAACAATTATATGTAAATATGTTTTTGAAAAATCCAAAAATATATTTTAGAAAATTAAAACCTGTTTTGTCCCTAATCTCAGGAATCACTGACTTTTGTGTTACTCGCAGCAACAATTCCACCTCATTGTTAGTCCATTTAAAAAACTCGGTGCTTTTCCTCGACTTTCTGCCGCGATGTTTCAAAGAGCTGGAAAGTAAATAAACGGCAGACAGAAATGAGGCAGGTCGAATCGTCTCGTGTTTCACGCATGCGCAGGACTGGAACGTAAGCGTTTTCGGCCGTTTCAGTGTGGATGAACAACTGGTTGGAAACACTTGAAAACAATAGTTTGGACGCGGAGCGTTTTTAGACGAAAACGCCGTTTTCAAATTTATCTGGATTAGTGTAGACGTAGCCTGAATGTTCTGGTCACTTTCTGTCTTCTGCTGGAATGATGAAAAGTGTTCTCAGTAAATGCATTTTTGTCTTATTTAGTTCTGTTTTTATAACAACACTAAAAAGATTAAAAGTATTTACAGAGAAAGTGAGTTGATGACATTGTTGTTCTGGGAGAATGTGGATCCTGCTGTGTTTGACACGTACTATCCACCTGAGCAGTGTAGCAGACGTGCACAGCCTGGGTCCACCTGTTCAAGTGGTCCAGCGCATACTTTGCTTAAATGCAGGCAGGTACAGGATGCAGTGAGTCATCTGAACATGGTGTGAGTCAGTGCATTTGCACCTCAAGTCAGTGACAAGCTAATCAGCTCCTCATGACTTTGAAGGATTTGGATATCCGAGTATATCAACAATTTTATGTGTGTTTGTGTGTTTTTGTTCATAGGCATTGATTCAGAAGGACACGCTGCTAACTATGTGGAAACAGAGCAGATAGTGCAGTACAACGGTGCAAAGGCTTCATTTGTTCAGGTGAGCTAAACACATAATGCTCCAGCAGAGATTAAATGAAATCTGCTGTTCAGACCAACGATAGCAAATAGGAAAATGGTCAGTAAGTGAAGGAACATACGTCCATAATCTTCCTTCAGAACTTCAGTCTGTTGGCTTCTCAGGGTGCAAACAATATTAGGTTTACTCTAAAAAGTATAAAAAGATGGAAAAAACAGAAAAATTCCAAAAAGTTGATTCTGTTCATCTGGAAGAAACGTTTCATCGCTCATCCAAGTGACTTCACCAGGATATACAGCAATGACATCGGGATGTCATTCGGGCTGGAGAAGTGTAGTCGGATGATAACAAAGAGAGGGAAGGTAGTCAGAACTGAGGGGATCGAACTACCAGAAGGCAACATTGCAGACATAGAGGACAGCTACAAGTACCTGGGGATCCCACAGGCGAATGGGAACCATGAAGAGGCCGCTAGGAAAGCTGCAACCACCAAATACCTGCAGAGGGTCAGGCAAGTCCTGAGGAGTCAGCTGAACGGTAAGAACAAGATCCGGGCTATCAACACCTACGCCCTGCCCGTGATCAGGTACCCTGCTGGGGTAATAGGCTGGCCAAAGGAGGAGATAGAAGCCACTGACATAAAGACAAGAAAGCTCCTTACCATGCATGGAGGGTTTCACCCCAAGTCCAGCACCCTGAGGCTGTACGCTAAGCGGAAGGAAGGAGGCCGGGGACTGGTGAGTGTCAGCACCACAGTCCAGGATGAGACAAGAAACATCCACGAATACATCACGAAGATGGCCCCAACTGACAGCGTGCTCAGTGAATACCTCAGGCAGCAGAAACCTAAGAAAGAGGAGGGAGACGAGGAACCATCATGGAAGGACAGGCCCCTGCACGGTATGTACCACCGGCAGATAGAGGAGGTGGCTGATATCCAGAAATCCTACCAGTGGCTGGACAAAGCTGGACTGAAAGACAGCACAGAGGCACTAATCATGGCAGCACAAGAACAAGCTCTGAGTACAAGATCCATAGAGGCTGGGGTCTATCACACCAGGCAAGACCCCAGGTGCAGGCTGTGTAAAGATGCCCCAGAGACAATCCAGCACATAACAGCAGGGTGCAAGATGCTAGCAGGCAGGGCATACATGGAACGCCATAACCAAGTGGCCGGCATAGTGTACAGAAACATCTGTGCCGAGTATGGGCTGGAAGTACCGAGGTCAAAATGGGTGGTGGAGAATGACCGAGCTAAGATCCTGTGGGACTTCCAGATACAGACGGACAAAATGGTGGTGG
This sequence comes from Oreochromis niloticus, assembly GCF_001858045.2. Classification (NCBI taxonomy): domain Eukaryota; kingdom Metazoa; phylum Chordata; class Actinopteri; order Cichliformes; family Cichlidae; genus Oreochromis; species Oreochromis niloticus. The sequence continues at coordinate 1,757,932 of NC_031976.2, read as the reverse complement.
CTAACCAACCGGACATAGTGGTGGTAGACAAACAGAAGAAGACGGCCGTAGTGATCGATGTAGCGGTTCCGAATGACAGCAACAAAAGGCAGAAGGAACACGAGAAGCTGGAGAAATACCAAGGGCTCAGAGAAGAGCTCGAGAGGATGTGGAGGGTGAAGGTAACAGTGGTCCCCGTGGTAATCGGAGCACTAGGTGCGGTGACTCCCAAGCTAGGCGAGTGGCTCCAGCAGATCCCGGGAACAACATCGGAGATCTCTGTCCAGAAGAGCGCAGTCCTGGGAACAGCTAAGATACTGCGCAGGACCCTCAAGCTCCCAGGCCTCTGGTAGAGGACCCGAGCTTGAAGGATAAAACCGCCCGCAGGGGTGTGCTGGGTGTTTTGTATGTATGTATATATGTGTATGTGTGTGTGTGTGTATATGTATATATGTATGTATATGTATGTATCTCTCTATTCAAATTCTCGTTGTTAATGGTGTGTTTGCAGACCAGAGGCTCCATCCCCTTCTACTGGTCCCAAAGGCCTAATCTCAGGTACAAACCAAAACCACAGATCAGCAAAACAGTCAACCATGTAAGTTTTTTACATGTAGATCCAAATGACACAACAAATACTTGTGCCTGTTGTGTTTATCTTCATTTCTGAAATGTTCCTGTTTTCGTCGTAGCTGGATGGATTTCAGAGACACTTTGACTCCCAGATTATTCTCTATGGAAGACAAGTCACTTTGAACTTGGTAAGAAAAATCCATTAGATGATTGCTACATAGCACATTTACAAGACCATGATATAACCTTAACAGTCAAATGAAATAACAGTAGAAGCACAAATACCCATATGCAATCGTTTGGTTTATTAAAAAAACCCAAAGCCTCTTTGTTTTACTTGTTCTGTTTTTTTCACAGATAAACCAAAAAGGCTCAGAAAAGCCATTGGAGCTGGCATTTGACAAGATGGTCACAAACTTGGGTAATGGCATGATCAAGTAAGATTACCACTAATTCAGCCTAAGGCTTCATCTGTGTCTGGCATTTACTCGACATCCAGTTTTCCTCAGGTAATTAAAGCCTTGTTTTTGTCTAGGTACATAGCTTTTGACTTTCATAAGGAGTGCAGTCACATGAGGTGGCACCGCCTTCAGATCTTACTGGACATGGTTGCTGAAATGCAGGATGACTTTGGGTCAGTGAGTTAGTGTACTAGCTGGTGTCTGTCCAATAGCAATACACTCTTCATAAGAAGTAATGGTGTGCATATGGATTCAGATATTTCCTAGTGGATGCAGATGGAAAGGTGCTGTTAAATCAGGAGGGAACTTTTCGGAGCAACTGCATGGACTGTTTGGATCGTACAAATGTCATCCAGAGCCTGCTGGCCCGACGCTCTCTTCAGTCACAGCTGCAGGTATTAAATGCATAGTCACATATAATAATACTAAAAATAATGGATAACTCAACTCTGGGCACTGTTGGGGATGCCTCAGCCTGCTGAACTAAAAAAAAGCTGTAATGGTTCTCGCATGCAAGACTTTGCTTATCATTCAACACCATCGAAAAACCTTGAAGTACTTTACAGTCCAAGCAACATTTACACACATTTAGGCCTATGAGTCTTAAATGTTTTCTGTTTCTGTTCACCACCACAGTGGATTTTAAATCAAACAGTCAATATGTGACTAAAGTGCAGCCTTTTAGCTTTAATTCAAGGGTTTAACAAAAAACAGGAATCCCAGCCTGTTTTAGGAAGTTTTTCTGGTGCAGTGGAAAGACCCCCAAATTATTTTAGGTAGAGCAACGCACAACCATGTTTTTCATATAGTGCTCTTGAGCTGGGTTGGACTTTTTTCCCCTGCAAGCTAAATTATGAATCCTATTAATGGCTGAGCTACTTACCCTAAAGGTTTGGTTAGCTCTGTGGTGTATTTTGGGTTTTCGACCTATCCTTGTGGCCTCCCTCACTTTCATTGAAATCTCCTTGGACTGTAATTCCTTTTAGATTGCTATAATTCATTTTTCATTAACTGCAAATCAGTTCATGAAATAATTTTGCTAAACTCCTTACATCTAAGCTGAAAGTCATTATTTGGTTTAAAATCTAACATGGTAAGTGTGCCGAGGCCAAATTACAAAAATGCTTTCATTGTCCAAACATGTTTAAACAGAGAGAATCCACAAATAAACAAACAGCATATTTTAGATGGAGACATTAGCACAGAGAGCCTCATACTGCTTTATTTAACTGGTGATGATTAATAGTGCACATTACACTTTGATACAAAGTCTTTACTTTTTTAAAGGTAAAGCTTCAGATCTCTGTAACCTGTTTGCACTGTGCTTTCCTTAATCTGAACAGCCTTGACGTGGGCAGTGTCTGCTTTAATGCTGCTTTCAGGTTGTTGGTCTGCTTTGGGGTTTTCCCCTCAAATCAGAATACTTCATTGATCTCTAACAACATTATGTGGTTAGAGACAATAAGAACAGTAACAGACTGAACTAATTAAATAATACAATATATTACAAAGTTACAAAATATAAGAAATAGCTCAAGTCTAAATATCCAGAATATTACACAGATTAAATATATATCATCTAAGTTTTACTCTAAACTGTAAACTATGAAACTTTGTTACTTTCACTGCAGAGGATGTGCGCTATTGTACTATTGCATTGATGGAGGAGTTGTACAGGGAGATGGCCTCAGACAGGAATGATTTCCTGTGACGTTCAGTGGTGCATTATAGGTAATCTCAGCCTCTCAGTGAACGGGCTCCTGTGACTGGCCAGCATGTCATGGAGGTATTATCCAGCCTCATCTTTGACAACATCCGCCTCTCCAACACCACCTTAAGGGAGTCTAGCTCCGTCCCCACAGCATTACTGGCCTTACGGATCAGTTTATTGAGTCTGTTGGCATCTGCGACCCTCAGCCTGCTCCCCCAGCATGCAGCAGCATAGAGGATGGCACTGCCACAACAGACAGCATCGTCTGACAGATGTTAAAAGACCTTAACCGCTTCAGAAAATAGAGACGACTCTTCCTGTAGAGTGCAGTGTTGTTTTTAATCCAGTCCAGTTTATTATCTATGTACTCCAAGGGATTTATAGTCTTCTACAATGTCCACTTCAACCCACTTCCCCCAGTGCTCTGCCTCTTCACTCTCACTGATGCATTCGTGATCAGAAAACCTCTGATGGCAGGCTTCTGCGCAGTGGCTGAAGTCTGTGGTGTAGACGGTGAAGAGGAAAGAGGACAGTCCCTGTGTTGCTGATCACCTGACACACAATGTTGAAGACGCGCATTTTGTGGACTTCCTGTCAGGTAATCAACAATCCAGGACACCAGAGAGGCATCGACCTGCATCGCTGTCAGCTTATCACCCAGGAGGGTCGGCCTGATGGTGTTGAATGCACTGGAAAAGTCAAAAAGTATGATCCTCACAGTGCTCGCATAGACACAATTGAGCAGGTAGATGATGGCGTCGTCTGCTTCTCGGCTGGGCTAGTAAGCAAACTGAAGGGGATCCTGATGTGGGAAGTCAGTGCCACACGTCTGCAATCCTGGGGTCACTGGAATGTGGCAACTTTGGTAGAAGAACGAGGCATGACGTCTTCTTCAGCACTGGGACCCTCTGCAGACTCAGACTCTGCTTGTAGGGGCTGGGCATTTACGACAGTGTCAAGTCTGTTGAAAAACACATTAAACACATTAGCCCCTTTTCCATTAGTACCTACTTTGATCAGCTTGCCATGGCTCACCACAACTGGTTTTCCATTACAATTGAGTACCACCTAATCTGCCTGGTTGTTGTCATAGCTGTTGTCATAGCAACACTGCCTAGCATCCTGTAACGTAATTAGCATCCAAAATGGTACAAAAATGGTACAATGGTACAAAAAAGATGGAAGTGGAGGCGTCGATATACCTGCTGCTCGCTCTCTGGCTTTTCGTCAAACTCAGGGACCATGGCTTTGTTTTGTATTTCCCTCATTGCCGGGTCACAAGAACGGCAGTTTTGATTTTCATGAATGAGATGCTCTCATGACTCATCGAGTGACGCTACTGACCAGCCAATCGCTGAGATGCAGTCTGACGATGTCGCCTGCTTAGATCGCTTGGAACCCCGGTGTACTAGGTAATATTTTAGTACCTGATACCAAGTACTATGATCTAGTGGAAAACTATAGAAATTAAACTAATAGAAAGGAGGCTATTGGCTCTGCCCTCACCGCCCCCCAGCTCTTTGCTGTTGGATGGCCTGAATCCAGTGATTGTCTCCATGCCACTTCACACCTCTCTCATGCTGTTTTCCACTCCAGCTTTCTCCGGTAATTATTCTTAGCCTCTCTGATGTTGCCTTTCAGTAACGCCTGAACCATGCTCACCTCCTCTCTATTGTCCACTCTGAAGGCCCTCTTCTTGTCATTGAGGAAGGTTTTGATGTCCTTGTCACCCACAGCTTGTTATTTGGATAACAATGTCTGATCTGGGACAATGGAGTCGGTGTGGAAGGTGTAGTTGGTAAAACACTCAGTAAGCCCATCGATATCCTCACCTTGAGGTTCACAGAGAGTCTCCCAGTCTGTCACAAAACAGCCCTGTAGTTCCACTAAGGCCTCCTCAGATCACCTCCTAATACTACCGGTGGTCACAGGCTCCCTCTTCACAACAGGCACATAACGTCTTGATGCATGCTCAATCATCCAGGTAAGTAAATCTCCAAAAGTTGATTTTGTTCATCTGGACGTAACGTTTTCAGTGAGAGAAACGTTTCGTCACTCATCCAAGTGACTTCTTCAGTCTCAGCTGACTGCAGGTTTCCCCAATCCTTATAAACAGGACATTTGCATAATGACTGAAACCAGCCCACTGAAGGAACAATGGGCTGTGAGGTCAGTTCCTTAATCATAATTATGCAAATTATCATGACCATTGATCAACAACCACTAATCAATGGCCATGAGTACCATTGACCTGACCTCCCAGCCTATTGTTCCTTCACTGGGCTGGTTTCAGTCATTATGCAAACAGGCACATAGTGGTGAACTGAGGCTACGTCCACACTAATGGGTTCATGTTTGAAAACGCATTGTTTTCTCTCCGTTTTGGCCTCCCGTCCACACTGAGACGGCGTTTTCCTCAAGGAAAAACGCAGCGATTTGGAACCGCTCTCGAAAACGCATACATTTCAAAACGGAGCTGTCCCGTCGCAGTGTGGACGCTCGAAAACGCAGACTTTCTAAAACGATGACGCATTTTAGTCATGTGATGCAGTCATGTGACCACTTAAACAAAGATAGCGGAGGGCATTATACAGCAGTTGTTTTGTTTGCTCTCAATTTTGACAGCCCTAAAAGAGATTATTATCAGTTTGTACGTGCTCCAGATAGCCTCTCACTCGCTTTTGCGCATGTGCAGGACTGGAACGTAAGCATTTTCGGCCGTTTCAATGTGGACGCACAACTCCGTGAAAATGACTGAAAACGCTAGTGTGGACGCGGAGCGTTTTCAGACCAAAACGCCGTTTTCAAATCTATCCGGGCTCGTGTGGACGTAGCCTGAATCAACTTATGGTCTGACCCACCCAGTGGGGGTACAGAGGAGGAACTGTATGAGTCCTTTACATTAACATACAGTAGGTCTAACAGTCTCTCCCCCCTGGTGGGACAGACCACATACTGTGAGAAAGTTGGCAGTGTAGTGTCCAAGGTGACATGGTTGAAGTCACCCGAGAGGCTGTAAGCTGAGTCTGTAACCGGCCAATGGCAGAGTGAATAATGTCACATGCAGCTGTGAAGTTAGCAGAGGGAGGAACATTAACAGTCACCAAAGTCACATGGGTACATTTCCTGGGAAAATAATACAGCCTGTCTCCAACAGCGCACAGTTCAATGTCTGGGCAACAAATCCGCTCCTTGATTGTTATATGAGCAGAGTTACACAACCGTTTGTTACAAGAACAGCAAGCCCCCCTCCTTTCTGCTTACCGCTTGCAGCAGTCACTCTCGTCTCTTTCCTCTCTCCCCCAACATGGCCCCGCCCCTCCCTGAGCCTGGTTCTGCTGCAGGTTTCTTCCTGTAAAAAGGGAGTTTTTCCTTCCCACTGTCACCAAGTAATTGCTCATGGGGGTCGTGTGATTGTAGGGTTGTTGCCTTACTTTGTAAAGCACCTTGAGGTGATTGTTGTTGTCAGTTGGTGCTATATAAATAAATTAAATAGAACTGAATCAGTCCCAGGCCTTTATGTTGGTATTTTTCTTTACACTTTCACCATCGTGCGAACATCTGCTTCTGTCCAAATTATAAATATGACATCAAAGAGCAAATAAAAGTATCTGAGCACATAGTTCATCAGTTAGTTCATCTAGCTGAAGGACTGTTGAGCTTATATGGAGCAGTATTCTGTTGATGTCAATAAACTGGTCATTGATCATGATCAGGAGTACATCTCCTCTCATGATATGTGATTAATTTGCCCTAGGTATGACTGTTTGCGATTCTTCTTGGCCTTAGTTCGTGCATTAAAGCCAACCAATGAAAACAAAACGTTCTATTTGTACTGCTTTGCACTGTAGTATCTGCAGCTGTGTCCCCAGGGACAGAAGCCACATCACTCCAAGGTCACCTGTTCCTCTGAGAATAGCAGACTTGTTGCTGAGTGGGTTTTTGAAACCCTGCTTTGTCTATGATTATTCTTCAGATCTGGGTGGTCCTCCTGGCACCTTACAGTCAAAAGCATAGTCCCACTACTGTCTTCAAATGCACTGAAATTAACTCCATACCATTTTGCAGTGGGATTATATTTGCTTTGATTCTTCTAAATGAAGGCAGCAGGTAAACAAGGAAAATGTTCAGAGTTTGCATAAACAAGTTAAAACAGGGCTGTATTAGAAAACATTTAGACTTGAGAGCCTTTGACAAAAGGTGTGTGTGTGTGTCTTTAGAGGATGGGAGTTCTCCACATAGGCCAGCGGATTGAAGAGCAGACAGACTTTGAGAAGATGTACAAGAATGGTGGGTGTTCCCTCACACAGCTGTAGCCTGAGTAGTAACAACTAATCAGAGTTTATTGTTTTTTATAACTAAATCCTGCCTAATATGCAACTGGTCCTTTGCATGCTCGCAAAACCTTTTGGATCCATTGATTTTTACAATACTTCTAAAGGGCATTGTGTGGTAAACGGCACCAACACTGCTTCAGTTTGATATGCTCTGTCCCAGCTACTATCCGGCCTGCATGATTTAGTCTGTGTCACAGTTTTACACCCCTACACACACACTGAGCAGAAGACTTAGCACTTATTGCACTCTTTTACATGTTTGCTTCATGGATACACAATAACTATTCAACTTTATACAACATTTAGTCATAGAACATTCCCACACATTCATACTCCAATGAATGCATCAGAGAGCGTCTCAGGGTTCAGTGTCTCGTTCAAGAATACTTTGATGTGTAGACTGGAGTAGCCAGGGATTGAACGACGAACTCTCTGATTAGTAAATGACCTGCTCTGCCTCCCCTTCTGTGTTTCACACACAGCCTGGGCAGACAATGCTGATGCATGTGCCAAGCAGTATGCTGGAACTGGTGCCTTAAAGACTGACTTCACTAGGTGAGTGTTCACACAGCAAACACCTCAATTTTATCTACAATACATGATAACTTACCTGCATATTTGTCAGACCAAGTTTTCCTTTTATCCATACCTGTCTTCAAGTTCTGCCATCAGAACAGATAGCCTTCACTTCCATAATGAGGTGGAACCAAACACCCATGACTTTGGAGTAGCTATTTCTTTTTTAGCGTTTTGTTTCTGACTTTTGTGCTACAGTCGTGTCCATTTCAATCATCAATCTGATCACTATTGACTGATGTATCCAGTCGCTTGTACTCAGCTAAAATATGAGCAGTCTTTAGAGTTGCAATAAAAAAACCTCCACCTGTCTTGGTGTGCATGTCTTCATTGAACACACAGAGTAAAAGCTCCCAGAAAAGCCAAACTAAATGATGTCTTCAAAAGCTACTGCAGAGATTTGCAGTATGGATTGTAGATCGAGATGCACAGATCAAACCTTTTCCACTTCCAATACGATACCAATATGTTGGTTTGAGTATTATTGAGAACAGTACCAGTAATTAATGAACATGTTATGTCTCACTGTGAGGAAGACACTAGCAACATCAGACCCAACGTAAAGGCTGTTTTCCTACTTAAAAATAAAATGTAAAAAATAAATTTAACTAAAAAATATAAATGTTACTTACTAACTAGTAAGTAAGTAGTAAGTAATGTTACTTACTTACTTACTAACAAATGTGTTTTTCAAAAAAACATTTGTTAGTAAGACAATCATGAATGATAAGAGGCCGAGAGATGAAATATTAAATAAAATGTGTTGGTGTTATTCATGAAGCTTCTTTGTACTCGTCGCATTTCAGCTCAGAGTAAGTCGGTGTTGATGTTAAAGGAAGAGCAACACAAAGGCAGGAAATCTTTCTGAAAGTGCTTCGTGGTTCACGCGTGTTGAACTTTTAGCGCCATGGGTAGAATGAACGCTGCGCACCAAGACAGGTGGAGCAGTTTAACTGTGTTTTGCTGAAGCTGTATCGAAACATTTTACAGTAAAGATATCAGAGAGGCTGTTCAGTCAAACTGACGTGCAGTTTTTCGTCATAAAGGAGAAATTTTGTTAATTCTAAAACTAATGTTTTCATTCAAATTTAGCGCCGTAGCCTGTGTCTAAAAATGCAGAGGAGTAAGTGACAGAGACACCTGAGGGTGTTGCACAGGTATGAAGTAATGGCTTCATCACTGGGAGTGCCTGCAGGGACACCTCTTTTTTTAAAAACCCTGGCTTTGAAGAATAAAAACATTGTACTGTGGGTCTCTTTGTAATGATATGTGAGTTAGCCTTGTACAACTGTTCCTTCCATTCATCCATTTTTTTCTGGTAATCCGTGGCGGGGTCGTGGGTGCAGCAGCCTAAGCAAGAATGCTAGGACCTCCCTCTTTCCAGCCACCTCCTACAGGGGGCCTCCTCCTGGTGGGACATGCCTGAAACATCTCACCCCAGAGGCATCCTTGCAAGATGCCCAAACCACATTTGGCTCTTTTAATGTGGAGGGGAAGCAACAGTACTCTGAGACCCTCCGGGAGGGCTGAACTCCTCACCCTATCTCAAAGGGAGAGGCCAGCCACCCTTCAGAGAAAGCTCATTTCCACCGCTTGTATCCGTGATTTCATTCTTCTGGTTACTACCCGGATCTTAAAAAAGCAGGAACTGGAGTTCCTGCTTTTTTAATTCTTTCATCTTCTCCATGCACCTTGGAAGCAGGTGAAGTTGTGCCAGGATTTTTTGCTGTGATTTACTACCCGGATCTTGTCACCATAGGTGAGGGCAGAGACATATGTCGAACAGTAAATTGTACTGATTCTTATAAGTGACAGAAGGGGACCTGGGGAGGGAGCTTGAAGGAGAACGCCTGGTGGCTGGGCCATTGTTCCCTGAAGAAGGAAAATGACCCGCCTTCTTGTAGGTTCAACACCCACAGGAGATGTCGTAGGGGTTGGGTGCATTGTGTGTGAACTGATCCCCGGCTATCGAGGCTGGCTCCTGGGACATGGTATATCACCTCTCTGGTGGGGAAGTAGCCTGAACAACGGTTAAGAGTATCCAGTCTTCTTGGAGTCACTGGGCGGGGTCCTCGAGGGTGTTCATTCTGCTGACTCTGTTGTCCTGCTGGGAGACTTCAGTGCTCACGAGGGCAGTGACAGTGAGACCTAGAGCGATGTGATTGGGAAGAGCGTCCTGCCTGGTCTTTGCAACTGTTGCTGATTAGTGTTGGTGGTTATACCTGGTTCTAGCCTGCTGAGAAGTCTAATATTTAAAGATCACTACAGCCACACATCATCAGAATATTACAGTTTGTTTTATATATCTGAAAGGAGTTTTAGTGTGTCTGCAAACCAGATCATGTCGGAATCCACAGAGTTGTTGTGTGGAGTTCCTCAGGGCTCTGTGCTGGGACCTATTCTGTTTTTAATATAAATTCTTCCTTTAAGCCAGATAATACAGCAGTTTCCTGAAGTATCTTATCATCTTTTTGCTGACGATATTCAGCTATATTATTCTTTTAAGTCTGCTGAAGCTCATAAGCTCTCCAATCTGATTGATTGTTTAGCCAACATTAAACAATGGTTGAACAATAATTGCTTACAGCTAAAACAAAACAGAAACTTTGATTATTGCACCAGACGGTGCAATACCCGATATTAAACGGCGACTGGGTGACTTCGGTTCCTCACAGAAACATAACCTTAGAAATCTGGGTGTTATTTTTGATGAAGCTTTTTCTTTGGAGGGACATTTAAATTCGATAGTAAGAACCTGCTTTTTTCACTTGAGGAACATTTCAAAACTTAGATCCATCGTGTCAACAAGTGAACTCGAGATGATAATACATGCTTTTGTCTCTACAAGACTCGATTACTGTAACAGCCTGTTTACTTGTCTAAACAAGAAAGGGCTAGCTCATCTACAGGTTGTTCAAAACTCTGCAGTGAGGCTACTGACCCGCTCGAACAAGGGTGCTCATATGACTCCTGTTTTAAAGTCGCTGCACTGGCTACCAGTCAGATTTAGGTTCCATTTTAAAATTCTAGTTTCAACTTTTAGAGCATTACAGGGAAAGGCCCCCCCCACGTTGCCGATTTGATTTGTACACATACCCCCACTCGTAACCTGAGGTCATCAAACCAAAACCTTTTAGTGGTCCCCCACACTCGTTTTAAAGCCTGAGGGGACCGATCTTTCCAAGCTGTTGCACCCAGACTGTGGAATGCACTTCCCCTATTTCTACGGGGTTTGGACTCATTGGAGACCTTCAAAAAGCAGCTAAAGACATTTTTATTTCAAAAAGCTTTTAATTAGACCAGCGTTTTTATGATGTATTTATGACTGTATTGTGTTTTTACCTTGTAAAGCACTTTGTGACACATGTCTGTGAAAGGTGCTATATAAATAAACTTTAGTTACTTTTGTTTGCGAGGGCAAAACCAAAAACCCGAATTGGATCTTGCTCTTAAAGAAATACTCTTAAAGTTTCTAAATGGCGATAGGTTCTCCTCTGCGGACCGTTCATGAGCTCCTTAATTTTACTTTGAGTTCTGTACTTTAGCAGTTATTAAAATGGTAAAGTAGTTGTAAATGCTGCTGCTTTTCTTGCTGCTGAATTTCATGTTCATATTTCAGGACAGGAAAGAGAACACACTGGGGACTGCTGATGGACGGCTGGAACTCAATGATCCGATATTACAAAAACAACTTCTCTGATGGCTTTAGACAGGTGGGTACCAGAGACGTGCGCTGAGCTTCATGGCTGATCCATCAGAATCAGAGTTACAAATATATGAACCCAACAGAGTAAATTATTCACCATTTGGCTCAAGTCAGCTAGTAGAGGCACTTCCTGTTCCTGCCTTCCATTCGTGTTGCCGGTGTCTGAGGCAGCTGCTGCTGTTCTGGACATTCGATATTATTTTTTAGTTGCATTTCGTTACGTGATTTCTGCATTCATTTGGTTTTCTTCATTAATCTCTCAGTTGCTGGTGTCTACCTCACGGACACACACACACACAGTGGGAAGTCAGTGGTAGTTGCCTCAGTGCCCCACACAGTGGCAGCTGGAGACAGATGTTGAGAGATTAATTATGAAAACCTTGCAAATTGCTGCAGAAATGACCAGATGGAAATGCTCCATGGAGTCTAACACAGCAATGACGACTGCGTTATCAAATAGAAACACATGATCACAGCAGCAGGAGTTGCTGCAGACCAGAAGCGCCGCTGCTACCTGCTGCTGCCACAAATTGGGCCAGTCCTTCCTCCCATTTGATTGGCAGCAGTTTCATATCAGCGTTCTTTACACATACAAACTGTTTAAAAAAACCTAACCTTTACTTATAAATGAAGTCCACACGCCGATCCTTCTGGACCAAAATGATTGTCCCTTTTTTGCACCATGGACTCACGAGCGCCCCCTATTAGTACCTTGTTGCATGGCAGGGCACCATTTGTGTGAGTGTGTGCAATCAGAATTTTTAATAAAAAGTTCATTTATTTGATTATTATATTTTTTTATGATGACCTCTGCTGACCACATGTCACTGGTGGGTTCAGGTTGTCATCCTTTATATGCTACTTTATTAGTGTGGACTTGTGATTTTTTACAGTTATTAATCTTATGAATACTATGAATGCCATATTGCAAAGTGAAATGAATCTGTTCCATCAGATACTACAACAATATCACAATAATACAAGCTACTAATGACTCTTACATAATCATTATGTTATGAGTAATCAGACCGTTGCAGGTAGACTTTTCTTTACAGGCATGTATTCTTTTAAAATCAGGTCATGAGCAGCATGCTCAGCACTGATGGTGTGGAGATTTAGACAAGACTGTGAAATGTAAATAAAAACAGAATGCAGTGATTTGCTCATTAAGCCATATTTTTATTCTAAATGAAACATAGAAAAATGTTTAAACTGAGAAAAATACGAGCTATGAGCTCAGAAAAGCTCAGAGACAGGGCCGTGTTTCCCACTGTGTAGCATTCCCTCTTCTTTTAACAACAGTCCAGAATGAAAAGTCTTCAAACCAGTCCAGTCTCACTCTTTTACACTGATTGTAAACCTGCTCTTTTTTAAGCAGAGACAAAAACTGTTAAACTGTGTTCAGTGTGCACCTCATTGCTTTGCTGCATTCTACAGATCAGCAATGACATCAGTAAAATATTAAACCTGCATACAAAAATATTTTAAAGTCACTGCAAAATCTTTTGCAACAGAACACAATCCAGCAGTGAAAACTGTAATTCATATAGAAGAGCGTACCTGTAATGATGTCACTGCAAAGAAGAGTTCAGGTGGGCTGTTTTTCCTGCAGGATTCCATCGATTTATTTCTGGGGAACTATGTTGTTGATGAAGCTGACTGGACCACTCCACTGCAAGACCCCAAGGACTGGAAGTTTCTGACAGTAAGAAGAGTTTAAGAAGCTTGACTCAGAACATTTTCTTTTTCTGATGTCTTTAATGTGACGCTGCTTTTCTTTCTTCTAGTTGCCCATCGTCATGGTGGTTGCCTTTTCCATGTGTATAATCTGCCTTCTAATGGCCGGTAAGACTAACTGCAGTAAACTGAATGTAAAATAAATTTCCTCCACTGATGCAGTTTGACCTGTTGTCTCCTGTCAGGTGACACGTGGACCGAGACGCTGGCTTACGTCCTGTTCTGGGGAACAGCCAGTGCAGTAACCGGTGGGCTTATCCTCTTCTATGGACGGGACTTTGTAGACGCTCCTAAGCTGGTGCAGAAGGAGAAGCTGGACTGAATGTGTGTGTGTGGAAAGCAGCTGGGCCCTCGCGAACTCACCACCTCATCCTCTACCTCGTCATCACTTTATCTGCATCAGCAGGCCTGGAGCCTTTACTAACGCATGCTGGAGTGAGGAGGTCGGTGGGCAGCGAGGGTGGCTTTGTGCACGACAGCAGGAGAGACTGAAGAGTGCACAGGCCCGCTGCTCTCCACACTGTAGGTGACTGGACGGTCTGTCCACAGGTTGAAGTTGACACTGAACCTCAGGAGTTTGTTCTGACCCGATGTCGTTGTTCCTCATTTAACTGGAATGCTGTGGACCTGTTTAAATGTATTCCTTGTTGTTCTCCACCTCATTCCTTTTATGAAAACATGGGGATCAGACTTCAAACAGCATAGCTGTGAAGATATTCCTCTCAATTCTCCTTTCTTAGTTTTGCAGATGTACATATGTCGATTCACATTCTCATGTAGAACTGGTGTGTCCTAGGTTAGACACTGCCTGTGTTTCATACTCTGCATTTTAAGATCAGCATTAGCTTTAAAGGCTCTCCTGCTCCAACAACTATTTTTGCTGTATAAATCTGCATGAGGGGTCGTTATCATTTCATGTAATACTGAACAGGTGTTTGTGATTAGGTCATCAGTCATAAATGAACCCAATTTAAAAAAAAAAAAAGAAGATTTCCAGACTCTTAATAATAATAACGATGTAGCAGCTGCAGTAACAGCTAAAGTATCTACGGCCTCATTCGAGAGACAGCTTGGTGACCGCCTGGGCATCATCCGTCTCCAGGAGACGTTCCTCCAAAGAAGCCGGGTTGTATCTGTGGACAGCCTCAGCAGCCTGCTGGGGAACAAAGCAGCTGCACAGAGGATCTCAGTGTTGCATACACAGGAGGCCTGCAGAGTGTTTTCTTTTCTGGATTTTTTGCAAGGAGGTATCCAAGTGTGCTCGTCCTTCAGAATCCAGCCAGCTAGAACATGATTTATGGTTGTGGAGTTAAAAATGGTCCGTTGATGAAGATTACTCAAAAGGACCTTTTAAGAAGGGGATTTATTCTGGAAACCCTGGAGAAAGAAAGTTGTGTCATTAACTCGTTTTCTTGTATTACCTTGAGTGAACTATTTTTGCATGTCACTTCACCAGAGAAAAAATACTCCTTTGACTTGAAATCCTAAACTGAATAAATCTGTTTTACTGTGGTACTAAAGGATAAATCTACAAAGTTTATGTGAAACAGTATTCTCTTCACAGGGACACCATCGTGGCTGACAGTGTACTGACGTTAGAGGAATTTAAAAATTACATTTACTAATGTTCTTCCTCTTGGTCTGTGCATCTTCATGTGTTCGGAAAACATGCCTGGAGTCTTCAATTTCACTTCATTTCAATTCAAATGCTTTATATGTGCTTTATATTATCATCATTATTATTATTAAGACAAATATCTACAATATAAAAGATGAAATCCCAAAAATCAGCACTGTTGTGACCGTGTGAAGAACAAACTCCCTTTTAACAGACAGAGCTGTGATAAAGGCGGGCTCAGCTGGCAGACGGCGTGTGGAGCTACGTCGGGGTTGGAAAAAGTCATTTGAAAATGAAATTCTAAGTTTTGCTATTTAAAAGTTTTTAAAAAAATGTGTTTAAACTAATGAATGATTTTATTTTGAATAAATTGGGTTTTCTGAGCTTCAAATTTATTTGTTTGGTTTCAAATTCATTTTTCCCGTTTTTAAACACTATCAAAGTTGTTGGAGTGTTTTCGTGAAGTCCAGTCTGTAAAAGTAAATGGTGAAACAATAGCCACAGAGCTCGTGCTCCCTATGTACTTGGATAATAATAATGATACATTTTATTTATAGGCACCTTTAAAGACCCTCAAGGTAATCTTAAAGTAGTACAAAAAATAAAAACAAGGTGAGTAAAAATTTTTTAAAAAGCAAGCATGAAAGTAGAAAAGCCAAACAAGGTAAAAATAGAGATTTATTTATAGAAAGCTGAATCAGTTTGACAGGGCTCAGCTGTGACTGCTGCAGAAGGAACTGTATGTGTGTGCAAACACTTGCTGCCTCTTCAGCTTTGATTTTACCCTTTATCATTAAGTCACACCTTACTGTAGTGTTTAATGGTGGCCTACTTGTCTAACTGTACATAATCATTAACTGTTTATCTCTTCTTTATTGTCAAGATGAACTCTACTGAACTGAGACTGCCTGAAGCAGCTATGTAATTATAGGTGTGCCCGTCTTTGATGATCTTTTTGTTACTAAAAGAATTCTTCCTTTACATTTGTCGTAGAGTCGCAGTATCAAACAATGCAGATGAGCCTTTTTGTACTTCTGTTCTCAAAATCGGCTCAGAGATGAACAAGAACGCCGAGTTTTCAACATTTAATTTGTACCTCTGGAACGTCCAACACAGCAGCAAAGAATTGCTGTTATCGTCTTTGGATCTCAGAGGGGATTGGAATTTGGTCTGTGGTTATGTTAATAAGAAGTGCAAATCATTTGTTGATTTAATGTAAAGGTTTATAGAAAACAGCTGAGAAGTGGAACCCCATAAAACTGTGTCACTCACATGTTTGCAGGCAAATGAAATCATATTGTTGTGCAGTCTGTAAGTAAACTTTAGTTCGATGCTGGTGGTATTTGTCAGATAGATGCCTGCAAAACCTGTGCACCTGCTGGGGGAAATCTACTGTGAAGACACCTATGCCTAATTCAGATTATACTACAATTAGTTAATTGTAGAGCTATCAATCTGTCAATCCTTTCCGTGTCCGGGCCGGGTGAGGTTTCCCGTGTTGGGTCAAATTAAGCCGCAGGCTCCACTCCTGTCAGCTCCAGTTTAGACAGTCTAAGCTGAAGGGGTTTCTCCTGTGATGAGTGTGGCTGACTAAGAATGTGTGTGAGAGCATAATAATATTTTTATATATTTCTTCACCTCCTTGAATGCTGCAAAATATCTGTTTCCTCCTCGCAGCGACTCGTGTTTACTGCTGAAGACTATCAGGATGGCTTTATCAGGTTTGATTAGATGTGATCTTAACTACTGTCATATATCAGAGTAATGACTGAACTACTTTGAACTTTGATTTTATAGCATTTGATGCACGAAAGTGTTTCCGCATTTATCGTTTTCTTGTTTTTAGCTTCTGAGTTTTCTTTTTTATATCTAGGCTGGGGACTTGATTGTTTTATGGGGCTTTTGCAGTTTCATTTGTTCTCTGTGATCATGTTAAACATATTGGTTGGCCATGTGAATGGGACCACAAATTACATGTTACAGATGATTGAAATAAAAACGTTTAGATCTTTAGATTTAAAAAGCATAACAATGCATTACACGTGTGTTTTGTAAATAAACCAATGTAATGTACTGGACAGTACTACACGCAATATCCCATAATGACAAAGTGAAAAAGGTTTGCTTGAAATCTTTGCAACTAAAACTTTAAAACAAAAATATAACGTACACGGGCATTTATAGTCTTTACTCAGTACTTTGTTGAGGCGTTTGACAGCAATTACAGCTTGAAGTCATTTTGACTATGATGCTACAAGCTTGGCACACACATATTTGGGCAGTTTCCTCCAGGCCTCTGCTCTGCCACATGCTTTAAACAAATTTAAATATTAGACAAAGATAACACAAGTAAACACAAAATGCAGTTTCTAAATGAAGGTGTTTATTATAAGAATTTCATTGTTGGGTATTGTGTGTAGATTTTTTTGAGCCTTTGTTGGATAATTGAGCACTGAAGACAGAGAGGGAAGTTTGAAGAGAGAAGGGGGACACAGAGCAGAGAGCCACAGGTCAGACTCAAACCTGGGCCACGTGATACATGTTCACCTGCTCAACCACTGCTCTTGTGGCTAGATTTTTGAGGTCCATGCATTCTCTTCCGTTTATCCAATTCAGGGTCACGGGGGGAGAGTGGAGCCTATCCCAAGTAACTTAGGGCAAGAGGCAGGGTACACCCTGGACAGGCTGCCAGTCTGTTGCAGAGCTAACACATGATAGAGACAGACAACTCACATTCACACCTATGGGTAGACATTAATTAAACCTGAGCCCACTAATGATGTGTCTTTAGACTGTGGGAGGAAGCCGGAGTACCCAGGAGAACCCGTGCAAACATGGGGAGAACATTCACACAGAAACTGATGGTGGACTTGAACTCAGGACCTTTTTGCTGTGAGGCAACAGTGCCACTGCGCTAACCACTGTGCCACCATGCTGCAGTGAAAAATGAAGTTAATCCAGTTTTGAATTAAGGCTGTAACCTGACAAAACAGGTACCAGGTACTTTTTAGTACCTTCTCAGCCGGGGTTCCAAGTGATCCGAGCAGGTACTAAAATGTGACGTCATCAGGCTGCGTGCCACCCATTGGCTGGTCAGTGTTGGCACTCGATTAGTCACAATAGTGTCAAACCTGCCATTTTTGAAACGCTGAAACTTTGAAATGGCTACAAGAACCAACTCTGTGTTCCCCCGAGTGTGAAGAAAAGTCACAGAGTGAGCAGCAGCTATATCGTTGCCTTGATGTCCACCTTTCTTGTAGCGTTCATGTTGCATATTAATGACAGAATAATTAATAAGTAACAGTAATCAACCAAGATGGTGCCAGTGTGCACAGCAAGACGTCTCTGTCTCTCTGAACTCTGTTTATTGTTTGCTATTTTGTTTTCTGTATGCTTTCTGGATGTTACTGCACTAATTGCCTATGACTGTCAAACTCTGCTGAGCCTCCGTCCACTGAATCATCTAACACCGGACCCACACTGGAAACCAGAGAACTCTCCCCCATTTCGCACGGACATTCCTGTTTGCATACGCTACTTACC
This sequence comes from Oreochromis niloticus, assembly GCF_001858045.2. Taxonomy (NCBI): domain Eukaryota; kingdom Metazoa; phylum Chordata; class Actinopteri; order Cichliformes; family Cichlidae; genus Oreochromis; species Oreochromis niloticus. Next base: position 1,739,691 of record NC_031976.2, on the reverse strand, counting down.
TTTTTCCCCTCCATATAAGAAACAACCTAGAAGACGGGGTAAACGGAGCAGCATCCATGCTGGTATCAAGGCCAACCTAAAATCATACGAAGTGATTAACTACTCCGGCATCTCGGATATCTTACGCCCCCTACTTTCCTCCCAGGATCAGTCTACCTTCAGAGTGTTTCGCCATCAATGGACCCACCATGTCGGACAGCATGCTCACTCGGACTTACCAGTCGAGTTTCCACCTGCTCGGACCTGGATGCGGGCCTGTGGAGGTGGCGTGAACCACAGCAATCTACGCCTGCTGAGGCGTGCTCCGAGAAACAATTAGACCACGATCCAGATGGCTCTGCTAAACACCAGGTCACTGGCGAATAAATCCTCATTGACTCTTTTAGTCTCACTCAGTGGGTAAGCAAAGCAACGCACATTAAAGGCCACATGCTTGATCTGGTACTGTCATATGGCTTGGACATTTGCATTACGGATATCAGCAATGCTGAGATTTCGGACCACTTCCTGGTTATGTTTAATGTTGAAATATGTAATGTGGAGTTGAACTGTGAGGACTCTCTGTACCAAGTACGCAAGATTGATCCTGAAGCAATCGCCCATTTTTCCACAGCCTTGACTAACTCTGCCTTTTATGATGCTAATTGTAAGACAGCTACACCGGTAAATGAACTCGCTAATTCCTTTATCGCTACATGTACCTCTATCTTGGACACTGTGGCTCCCATAAAGACTAAACGCTTTAAACGTAATCGCCAACCCTGGCTGAATGACTCTAACCACACTCTCAGACGTGAATGTCGCCGAGCCGAAAGGAGATGGAAAAAAGACAAACTCCAGATTTCCTTGGACATTCTGCAGAACTGCCATTTGAAATATCAGAAGGCTGTTAAAATCGCAACAGCTTCTTTCCTGTCGGAAATCATTGCGACTAATAGCCACAAACCCCAAGTCCTGTTTAGGATTTTTAATTCAGTGATTAACCCTTCCTCTGCCACTTTGACGGAGGCCTCTCAGGCTCTGTGTAAACTTCCCAAATTTTTTTATAGATAAAATCTCAGCACTAAAGGCCCCAAATCCATCAGCAGCAAACCAAACTCAAATTTCTGAATGCTCAACAGTCTTTCAACAGTTTGAGCCTGTGACTCTCCCAACTCTTAAGGAAATAATAAACCAGTTGAAAAGTTCTAACTCCCGCCACGACATTCTTCCTTCCCGTATTATTAAAGATGCTCTGAACATCATTGGACCCTGTATCTTACTCCTAATGAGCTCATCACTGTTATCAGGCTGCGTTCTGACTGCCTTCAACCATGCTGTTGTGCAACCTGTTATCAAGAAAAGTAACCTTGAGCCTAATGTTCTTTCAAACTATAGGCCGATCTCTAAACTTCCTTTTATGGCCAAAATCTTGGAGAAAATAGTGAAAAATTCCAGTCTGGGTTTAAACCGCGTCACAGTACCCAGACAGCACTGTTAAGAGTTTTTAATGACCTCCTTTTAACTGCTGATTCAGGGTGCTCAGTGGTCTTAGTTTTATTAGACTTAACGTCGGCTTTGGTTGATCACAATATTCTTCTGGCAAGGCTAGAATGTGTAGTCGGACTTAAAGGTAATGGCGTTTCATGGTTTAAATCATACTTATCTGAGAGATCTTTCTCTGTCACAATGGGGAAATACTCCTCCTCCTCTGCCCCTTTCCGTTGTGGTGTGTCCTACGTTAATTTCTTTGTACGTGCTGCCCTTGGGACTCCATCCATCCATCCATCCATTCGCTTCCGCTTATCCTTTTCAGGGTCGCGGGGGGTGCTGGAGCCTATCCCAGCTGTCATAGGGCGAGAGGCGGGGTACACCCTGGACAGGTCGCCAGTCTAACACACAGGGACAGACAACCATTCGCACCTAGTGACAATTTTGATTATCCAATTAACCTATCCCCACAAGCTGCATGTCTTTGGACGGTGGGAGGAAGCCGGAGTACCCGGAGGGAACCCACGCAAACACGGGGAGAACATGCAAACTCCACACAGAAAGACCCCGGCCTGATGGTGGAATTGAACTCAGGACCTTCTTGCTGTGCAGCAACAGTGCTAACCACCGTGCCACCCGCCCTTGGGACTCATTTTCAAAAATCATAATATCTCGTTTCATTGCTATGCTGACGACGTCCAAATCTACTTCCCCCTGAATCAGGATGTCCAGTCCCCATTAGTGCCTTTGTTCAACTGTCTGCGGGAAGTTAAAGACTGGCTATTACAAAACTCTCTAACTCTAAATGAAAGTAAAATGGAAATTATTGTTTTTGATAGTCCCATTCCCCTGGACCATCTAACTAATACACTGGGATCCTATGCCAGCCATCTCTCTTATACTGTTAGAAATCTTGGAGTGGTCCTGGACAGCTCACTCAGACAAACAAGTGTCCTCAGTTGTGAAAACGAGTTTTTACCAGCTACGCCAAATCTCCAAGGCTAAGCCCTATATTCCACATAAAGAGCTTGAAAAGCTTATCCATGCCTTCTTTACTTCGAGACTAGACTATTGCAGTTCTCTGTACATCGGCCTCCAATTCTCTCTCCTCCAGGGTTTGCAATTAATAATAATAATAATGATAATTAGTTCACAATGCCGCAGCATGCCTCTTAACTGGCACCAGAGGGCATGATCACATCACCCCTGTTCTAGCCAATCTACACTGGCTCCCTGTTAAATACCGTATTGTTTTTAAAAATCCTTTTGTATACTTTTAAAAATTTAAATAACCTGGTGCCCAGTTACCTAACAGACCTTCTCGATGTGTATAGCCCCAAGAGAGCGCTCAGATCCTCTAATCCTCTAACCAACTGCTCTTAGTGCAACAAAGGCCCCGACGAAAGACTAGAGCGGACCGAGCTTTTGCAATTGTAGCACCCAAACTCTGGAATAATCTTCCTGTCGATGTCTGCGTGTCAGATTCCATTTCATACTGTTTGACCTGGAATAATTAATTTATGAACATTTCTGATTAATTATTAATTAATCAAAGATTTCACTCTTCTGTTTAACAAAATGATTTTAGGAGTCACAGCAATACCATACTGTTTACATTGAATTAAATTTAGGTTTCTGTATACAGTGTCATTTCATAACAACAATTACCTCAGTGTACTCAAGGACTCATTTGCTGTGATGAGGATCAGTTGATGACGAAACAAGGAAGCTTAAAATACCAAATCAGATTAACTTCAATGTTCAAGAAGGGAAACATGCTGGGCGACCTCCCACAGGTCAAACCTGCAAAACACCAAGAACAAAATACAGCTTCCCACTGTCTTTATATGGGTAAAGACAGTTTTTCACTTCAGAGAAACAGCTTTTAAGTATTGTATGTATAAAGTATTGTAGCTGCTAAATAGTTTCAGCACACCAAAAACAGTACATTCAATTCAATTCAATTCAATTCAATTATATTTATATAGCGCCAAATCACAACAACAGTCGCCTCAAGGTGCTTTATATTGCACAGTAGATCGCACAATAATAGATACAGAGAAAAACCCAACAATCATATGACCCCCTATGAACAAGCACTTTGGCGACAGTGGGAAGGAAAAACTCCCTTTTAACAGGAAGAAACCTCCGGCAGAACCAGGCTCAGGGAGGGGCGGGGCCATCTGCTGCGACCGGTTGGGGTGAGAGAAGGAAAACAGGATAAAGACATGCTGTGGAAGAGAGACAGAGGTTAATAACAGATATGATTCGATGCAGAGAGGTCTATTAACACATAGTGAGTGAGAAAGGTGAGACAAGGTGAAACATTAAAAAATAAATGTGTCCATCTGCCATTGTAATTATAAATCTAACCACATAATTAGCAGTGTAATCAGTTTTCAGTTATAAATACAAACACATTGGGATTCAGTGAGCCAGATCACACTTTGTTTTTACAGCTGACATTTGTCACATCCCCACGCAGTGTGACTCTGCACAATGATACTGTCATGGTACATGATATTACAGGTGGTATGATAGTACAGTGATTCTGCAGTATTGAAAAGCAAATGTATATCATCACATCCATGTTTGCCAAAGAAGAAAGTAAGAGAAAATACAAAAATCCTTTGACAAATGCATCACAAGGACTCATGAAGTAAAACTGACTGCTAAGCATATTCACATGGTGCTTTTCTATTCTAGCTGGGCATGCCTTCTCTATAAGCCTCAATCTCGTTTTCAAACAAGTGCTTTTTTCTGTATATGCACCTTGTTTCACATTCACACAATTCACTGTGTGTCAGGAACAGCTCAGGCTTTAGTATCTTGCCCAAGGATAGCTATTCCAGTCTGCACGTCCAACCGAGGAGCAAACTACCAACTTTCCAACTGGTAGACAACCCAGCTTATGAGCCACAGCTGCCCCGTGTCTCTGGTAAGTAAAACTGGTGTGATCTGTTTAGAATGTCAGCATCATTTCATAGAACTGCTGATATTTAGTTTTCAGCATATTTCTAACGTCTTGCAAAGGTAAGGTGAGTACTTTGGCCAAGCCTTTACTCACAGTGAATACTTTACCAAAAAGCTTTGCCTGAATTGAACTACAAAGTCAAGGTTTAACTCAGTTTTATTTATATAGAGCAAAATCAGTACAACAGTTGTCTGAAGGCACTTTACATTATAAGTGAAAGATTGTACAAAGAAAACTCCAACAGTCAGACGACCACACAAGAGCAAACACTTACAGTGGGAAGGAAAAACTCCCTTTTAACATTGACAGGTTAATACCTCCCTGACCTATGAAACCACCTGTTACTGAAGTACATAAAAATGTATTCCATAACAAGGACGCATATGAAATCTGCATGAACATTTAGATGCAACAAGGTCAACAAAAACAAGACACAGGAACACACAAGCCATTTTAATGTAAGGTCAGGAGTTTATTATGGAATTTACATTTGACTCCTATAGTCAGTTATGAATACCTGCAGGTGGCAGTATGCAAAAACTGTGTCCAAATGATTACAAACATCACTCCATTGATGTTTGTAATGGTTAAACGTTAGCTGGTTTTATATAAGAAGCAGTTCAAGATTTCAAACTCAGTGTTTACAGATGTACAGGGACAGAATCCATCAAGAAAAAAAGACACCTGTCTTCTAAAAGACACACACGCACATAAATGTCTTCCTTCTTTAATAAAAAAAAAACCCAAATAAAATTCAGATGAAGCTGAAAGACAACACAGTGACTTACAAGATGCTTTATGTTCAAGAAAACTGACAAACTACTTTTTACTGACAGTTCATCGTTTATTAACTCACTGGCACAAAAAGCAAAAATCACATTTTTCATTAGTCCAATTATTTGGTCATTCGATGACACATACCCAACAGTATATACACATTTGACATATTTGGGAATCTACAAAGCAAATATTTTTATTACAATTGTGTTTTGGCACAGCAGAATTGGCTCATACAGCTATTTTGGTTCATAATGAGCTGCCAGCCCTTTTAAAATGAATAAAAAACTAGTTATCAAAAATACTTATGTAGAAAGCAGATCATTCATACACACATATAATTCTGTCTGACACATCAGTGCCAGCTATAATTAGATGACAGGAAAACAGCTCCAACTCGAGTCTTGAATCAAGTGTCATTTTTGGCAGTGATACAAAAACGCTCCTTTGCTCAAAAATACTTCAAAACAGAAAGTGAACCTCTATAATGAGATTGTTGTCACAGGCTCTAATCTAGCATGTGTGTGAGAATTTAACTTATTAGACAGAAACAGGCGAGTCCACTATAGTGTGATGTTACAGTGTGAAAGGACAGGACTTCCTTTTTTGATGCCTACGATATTTTAGTGCTCACTTCTGTGCACTACTGCTTTAAAACATGTTTACAGTGTGTAAGATGGGAATAAATGATTAAAACAATACATTTAAAACTCATAGTAGCTTATGTACATAAATTCATAATACCGTACTACTATTTAGAAAAATAATGACAAACAAAATACCAAATTACAACTATATTTAAATATCTGACAGTCAGACAACCTTCATCTGATAATATGAGCAATAATGTGTGCCACAGGTGAAATTTAGAGGATATTCTTCTCAATGTTGTAGACTTGATTACTGACAGACGTCTGACTTTAATAGTGAGAGAAATAATACAACAGTCGATTCAAAGGAAATATGGAGAATATTCTGAACAAAGAACACCTGTGTTTGATGTCGCCTACTCTGTTACTACAGCAACACTGAAGTGATGTCATTTTTGCAGACAAACAGTTCAAAAGGGCTGTCGCTAAGGCAAAACTCAAACCATCAAATACTACCGACCCACCCTGGGTTAGGTACGAAATACTGTAGTCCTGCTGTTCAGCTGAAGAGCAGATATGGAGAGGTCCAGGAAACAGGAAATGCCAGGAGGTTTGGTCCCTACACTGATACTGTACTCACAGGAGATGGACGCTTTTCATAGGCTCGCTCTTTCCTCTTCCTGCAGAAGGCATACAGAGCTGTGAGGGGAACACAGCTGACTGACGACACCAGCAGCAGCACGATGAAAACCTGACCAAAGACCGGGTACTCCGTCACCACTGATTCACCCTGGGAAGCCACACATACAGTTCACCATCAGCAGAAATTGTTATCAACTCACAATATTTACTTTGCTTTTCATTCTGATTATAATGGCATCAGTCTGTAGAGCGGTACAGTTGCAAACATATCCAGATCCTAATCTTGGTAAGGACTCATAACTACGTGATGCATGGCTAAATAAAAATGTCATGATGTTGTTCTGTTTGATGAGTGTGTATAGTACAGTATTGTCACATGTCTAGAAGATAAAAGATAATATGACAGTGCAAGTTTAAAAATACATTTGCTGTTACACTGGATTACTCATTTACACTGCAGCCAACTGTGCACTGATCTTGTTTTTAATAGCAGAGTAGTATCCAGTGTCAACACTAACATCGTGTCAGAAGGGTGTTTCTCCTGTTTCTAATTCATCTTTTAATTATAATTTTCAGTTTGATCCCTGTGTACATGGATGACATCAAACTTCCTTGCCTATGTCAAAATATCTCCGTGCTTCCAAGAATTCTGTCTGATTATGACTTTGGTGGAATTCAAACTCTTAAATGATAGATTTGCTTCCGTCTGAGGAGCATCTCAGAAAGAAACTCTTCAGAAAGTTTTGCAAATCTTGTTTGTACCACGATAAACTCAAGATCAGTCTTTGATAGATACTTGTTCTTCATTTGAAAATCCCCAAACTGTTCCCACAAAGTTGGGAGCATAAAATTGTCGAAAGTGTCTTGGTATGCTGAAGCATTAATGGTTCCTTTGACTGGAACTAAGGGGCTGAGCCCAGCTCCTGAGAAACAACCCCACACCATAACCACCCCCCCATCCAAACATTACACTGTACCTTTCTCCTAGCAACCACCAAACCCAGACTGGTCCATTGGATTGCCAGACATTCTGTCACTCAAGAGAACACGTCTGCACTCCTCTGGAGTTCAGTGGCAGCTAGCTTTGAGATCACTGCTTCAGACACTTTGCACTGCGCTTGGATGCAGCTGCTCGGCCGTGGAAACTCCTTCCATGAAGCTCTCTCAATGTTCTTGAGTTAGTCTAAAGGCTATGTGATATTTGGAGGTCTGTTGAGATTGACTTTGCACCTCAGCATGCGCTTTGTGATTTTACGTTGCGTACCACTTGGTGGTTAAGCTGCTGCCATTCCCAATCGCTTCCACTTTGTTATAATCGCACAAACAGTTTACTGTGGAATACTTCACACTGGAATTCACATGCTCTTGAGAGCGATCCATTCTTGCTCATGAAACAACAGATCCTGATCTTGAGCCCAGTTTGGGTAAAAAAACCTATTACATGATAATTATGTGCAAATTTAAACTTCTGATCAATACTGCGGGTACAGATTCTGGTTGGATGGCAGACGGACTTCGGTCCTTTGGCTGGATGAGCCAATGAAAACAATGTTTCCTTTACTTTTGCTTCTTGATTTGAGAGCTATTTGGAAGTCGTCGATTCACAGCATCATTTAAATCCAAACGATCCTATTTAATAGTGCACTACACCATCTTTTTTGCCATTTTCTGCCAGATTTTTCCACTCATTGCCTTTTTGGAGTGCACGGTATTACAGGAGACTTTGTTAAACATATCCTAACCCTAAACCTCAATAATGCCAATCCATACTGTCTGTTGAGGAGAATTTAAATGCTCACTAAAATACATACAAAAGTAATGCTTGGTTGAAGGATTTAATACATTGTACACAATTTCAGAAACAAAAAACAAAAAAAAAGTCTACACGTCAGGAATATTGAAACCAGAACTCACCAGCTCTTTATTCCATGCTTGGTAAGTGGGTGTCCCTCCTTGGATGTAGCTAATGATGTAAAATATAAAGAGGCCAATAAGGAGCAAGGGACTGGTTACTGCCCACATGATTTTCCAGTACCAGTTGGGACGATGACCAAGCATGTCTTCTATGTCTTTTTCAAACCTAAAGAGTACAAAACATGTTCGTATCGATTATTGAATTTTATAGCAGTAGATGAGAACTCTTCTAATGGAGAACAAAAAAGTTTTCATCTACAGTAAGAAATGTAACAAATCACAATGACAACACATACCTCTTAATTCCATAGATGTAACTAACAGCTATGACCTCAATGAGGACGATGAACAGCAGAGAGAAAGTGGCTGCGTAGTCGTTGAATATGGTAAACCAGTAATTCCCTGACGTGGTGGTGAAGCCCAGGCCCAGCAGCAGACAAAACACACACACCAAACCTGCAAGAAATCCTCACACCTTAGTCACTGGTGTTGGCACCAAATTACAACACCAGTCACAATGATTTGCTTTATACGGAAGAGGATTAGGGCCACTGGAAAAAAAAAAAAAAAAAAAAAAAGTGGGCACGTCTTTTTTTGTTTTTCCTTCTTTTCCAGAATTCTGACCACTTTTTCCCCCCCAGTGGCCCTAATCCTCTTCCATAGCTTTATATTAGGTGATAATACATAGTATCTAAGGTAAAGACCTTACACTAATATAGAGAAAATCCTAACAGTCTAACGACCTCTTAAGAGCAAGCACTTGGAGACAGTGGGAGGAAAAAACTCCCTTTTAACAGGAAGAACCCTCTGGGAGAACCAGGGTCAGGGAGGGGCGGGGCCATCTACCAAAACCAACTGAAGATGAAGGGAGAAAAACAGGACAAAGGACACACTGTAGAAGAGAGACAAAGATTAATAACTGTCGAGTGAAGGCTGTGTGCAGGCAGGAACGGTGGAGCCAAAGTACAGACTCACAGAGGCAAACGTGAACACAAAACTCAGCTTTTATTGCTGGATGGCAAAAAAGAAGAAAAAGCTAAACATACTAGAAAACTAACAACTTAACCAATCAGACAGGCAGAACACACAGCATGGAATTAGGGAGATCACAACACAGACAGAGGAAGACACAGGGATTAAATACACAGGGAAAGCAATCGGGGAAAGTGAGACAGGAGGGAAACACAGCTGGGGACTAACACTCTAACATAAACCACACAGAGAACCTAAACTTAGAACATTCCTCTAACCCATTAGACAAAGAAAGCTAGAACATAATGAAATGAAGAAAATCAAAGAACCTAGAACACAAACACTGGGTTGACGACCCAGGCACCCTAACAATAACGTCTACTGATTAAATGCAGACTAAGAGGGGATTCAGGATCACTCGGTCCAGCAGCCCAAACTATATATTTTATTGAAATGGAAGGATTTAAGCCTAGAGAGCGACCTGGTTCAACAGAGGCCTTAAAGTTGAAAACTCTGCCTGCTTTAAAAAAACCCCCCAAAACCCAAAAACCCAACAACAACAACAACAACAACAAAAAACAACAAAAAACAAAAACAGCAGTATTCCCAGACATCTGCCTTCTCAGAATGGTAGGACCATAAAGAATGACTTTGATAATATCTGCAAGGGCTGTCTGTTCTCTCTCATAGGAAGTAGGAGCATCACAAGTTACTACTTTGAATTCTATTTAACTTTGTGCACTCAGCTGAAAACTAGTTTATAGGCTGCAATAAACATTAATGCTGATCTTTACCACAGTCAGTTTGTTTGTAACCCAACCAGACAGACAGGAAAAGTGTGGCAATAGTTAAGTGACAATACATAGCAGCAGAAACTACGAAGACTTTCTCCACCAACATGAGTACGGATCTTACCACTGAACAACTCGTTGCTCATGCGGGACATAATCTTGAAATCACGTAACGGGGTGATGATGGCTGTAATGTTTCCCAACATGCTGCCTATTCCTAACAGCAGGAGCATGAAGAAGTACAGTACAGACCACAGCTGGGGCAAAGGCATGTTCTTAATGGCCTCACTGTACACTATGAAGGCCAGGCCTGTCCCCTCTACTGCCTGAAACAAAAATAAAGGGAGTTTATAGTTGAGATACAAAGTGAATTTAGTGTCAGTGTTTTACATTCATATTAGCTTTGTCAAATAAAATGACTTCAAAATCTCTCTTTATGAAGTATTATTTATACAGACACACATTTCACAGAGATCATTCATTCTTATAAAATACCTATAAATGGATGCACATGCCACAACCTTATCTCAATAATTATAGTTACAGTAAAGAGGTTTCATGTCTGTGGAAATGGAGACGATGTACTGTATCATATATCATACTGATGGGGAACATATTTCCTGCAGAAATATTATGCACAGTTTTCCAAAAATACACTGAGGTGTTTTCTGGTGTTTTATTGCTTGGTCTGTAAATTTCTTCAACCACTTGTCATTTTCAGCTAATATTAAACAATTTTTGGTAATATAGTAAATATTTTTTTCACCTAAATAAGTAATAATATTTTACAATTCAGCCAGGATGGAGTGTAAATATGTAAAGTACCAACCCGGTATCATAGCAAAACGTGTAATAGACACGCCGTTCCACCGTGGGCACTTCACACTTTGCCTCTCTAAAACGTGAGAGGGACAAAAATGCATGAGTTGCATTACTGCAAGCAGAAATTGCATTACCAGCAGGGGGAGAAAATATATTTAAAGCCACAAAATCGTAACGTACAAAGTACATCCCAGCATCGTCAGGGTCCCGATTAAGCGGCTAGTATGGACATACATGTGAATGTGTTAATATTATCTGTTTAAACGCTTTCCTGTTATTATTTTCATGTTGGCTTGAAATCAAATATTTCCCTCTGCTGGTTCTGCAGCTTACTGCAACTTAATGCAACGTGTAGATTTTACGTTTTGGAGGCAAAGCGTGAAATGGACACTGGATCGGGGTGTTTGATATCGGGTTGTACAGACAGGCAGCACAAGCGGTATGTTTTAGTCCTTAGCTACAGGTTTTTAATTAAATGGGCTACACAAAAAACCACTGCGTATTGTAACAGAAACAGGAAGTGATATAATACCACAGAGAGACCAAGTCTAAAATAATACATTTGTGGTTTAAGCAGTCACGTTGAATTGAGTTGTTCGGTGTTGTTTGTTGGATGGACGGATGATTAAAGAAACAACACATACTGACAGTTAACAAACAGGGGCCTCAGTAGCATGTTATTATTTTATTATTATTATAATTATTATAAATTATTATTCTTTCCATCAGCTTGGTGGAACACTGCTGTTGGATAGCATCCAAACTTTCAACCAGGATCTGTCACAAGTGGGCCAGTGTGGTCGTGCTGGTCACTCTGCAGGCAGACGTGGGTCTTTGACACAGTGTTTAGAGTTTTATTTTGGATTCATGATTCTTTCCTTTACAATCAGAAGATGATTGAAGTTCAAGCTTCGTATGGTTTAGTCTTGAGTTTAGTTATTTTAGCTTTCCTGGGTTTATTGGTCTTTCTGGTTCATGGTCTCTTGTTTGATATTATTAGGTTCCTTCTGTGTCTTTGTCTCGCCTTTGTTTTTTAGTCCTCAGCGTCTCCTGTGAAATTCAGTCTTGTCTCCATGTTTATTTACCCATCTATTTCATGTCTCTGTGTCTGTCTCTCTCCCTCAGCTCAGTCATGTTTCTGTCTGGTCTGTGTTCTGTCTACCTGTCTATGTTTCCTCTCTTGTCTTGTTTCATCTTTTGTCTCCCCAGTCTGTCATGTATCTGTTTATCCCTAGTCCCAGTGTCTAGTTCACATGTCTTAGTCTGGGTCTCAGTGTGTGTTGCTTCCCGTGTTATTTGTCCCTATGTCCTTATTTGTACTTATGTCTGTCTCTTTATTCAGTTTTAGTTCATCTGTGTTCCCTGCTGTGTTCAATCTCCCTAATTATCTCGTGTCTTTAAGTGTCCAGTGTCACATCGTTGTCATACATCGCTTCATGTTGTGTGCTCTATTTTTGCATTTCTCCCTAGTGTCCATGTAAAGAGTTATAAATAGCTGTCTGTTAAAACATGGCATTGAAAACAAACAGAAAAACTGCCAACCCTAAAGTTTTTTGTTTGTTTGTTTATGTTTGTATTTGTTAATCTGTCATTTAAATGTTCTTGTGGGATTGTGGCAGTTTCAGGTAGTAAAATGCTATTCCACATCTGGACACTAGAGGGTGCATAGTGTTTTTGTAGTGTACTTAGTACCTTGCAAGAACAAATTTTATTTGATTTAACTTAAACTCCAAAGTAAAGGAGGCGATCATTAAGATGAAGAACTAAAATAAAACTGTAAGAGAGACAGCAAAAACCTAGGAGTGGTCAAATCAGCAATCTGGTACACCTGGTTACCTTAATCAATGCATGTACAGAGGCTTTATAACAAGGTGCAAACTACCGTATTTTTGAGACCATAAGGCGCACCGGATTATAAGGCACATTAATCGAAACAAAACAGTCAGATAAGTCAAACTTTACTGAACTCACTGACAGCTGCTCTGTTCTCATGTTGTTGCAGTATATGAATGACTAACCTCGTATTGTGGATGGATTATCAGTTGTTCTCCTTGTTCTCCTTGCATTTGTCCCTAACCATCAGGAACCCTCACGTTAACTTTTATCGAGTGGAAAAGTGTTAGCGTTCATCCTCCAGCTTCACTGTGTTTATGTTATGCTAACGTAGCTGTGTCGCTAGCGATCACATAGCACATCATTATATACCAGCTAGCCCAACTTCAGTAACCCTACAAACGTCACTGCTGTTTAGTTTTCTGTCTTCATTTATGTTGGAAGTGATAGCAGAGCTGTACGTTTGAATGTTTCAGAAATCTCTCAGTCAGAACATGCTATATCATGTTTAGGTAACTAGTGAGCTAACTTCCTGCTAACTTCTAACTCTGTTAAATGTAATAAATCCTGTTTTCATGGATGCCTGGATGTTAAACTTATTTGTTACACCTGGTAAAGCAGCAACGCTGATCATTTTATTAAAGATGAAAGAATTTAGACAGTTTGTAACTCTCAGTGATGCCGCAGTGTTCGTTTGACTTTGGGACCTGAAGCTGACGGAGTTTAGGACCCAGATTACTCCGCGAGGCTCCCGACTATGGTAGCCATAATGCTCCGACAATCCAACAAGCAGTGCGGCTTCGTAGCTTACCAAAGTCGGACTAAAACATGTTTTGACAGATTTTTGAGCGCTGTGTACCACATAAAATCAGTTTGAGGTCAGTAAGCACAACCAGAATTCATACATAAGGCGCACCGGATTATACGGGCACACTGTCGATTTTTGAGAAAATTAAAGGATTTCAAATGCGCCTTATAGTGTAGAAAATACGGTAGTGGTTACCCTCAAAACAGAAAGGGCAGATTAGATTTTGTCAGGAATCATATAAAAAGCACGTGCTGTTCTTGGACAGACAAAAGGAACAGCTCATGATCTTAAGCTTTTTTAAATTGCAGTGGTATATGCATGTCAATCACATCTTGACTGTTTTATTTAAAATGTACTGTGTACACAGGCACAATTACAGAAATTGTGTCATGGTCCAGAAACATAAGGACCTAACTGTACGATCAGACTCTGGATGACAAACGTTGATCATCTATCGTTTCTCTTTTTCTTCCCGATTTAAATAACTTCCAACTTTCCATTATTTTATAACTGAATAGTGTTTCCAGTGTGGTTACTGTATGTAGATGAGTGTAACTCACTGTGTCTAGTTCCTTTTCCAGGTTGCACTCTCCCTCTCTTACTTTGTCAGCAATTTGGGCAAACTGCTCTGGATATGTTGTGTTCAGCTTCTCAATCCACTCAAGAACACTGTCCATGCTGATGGCGTCTTCTGCTAGATCAAAGGTATTTAGCAGCAGAATGCGCATTCTGAAAACGAAGAAAAAGGAGCACAAATTAACCCTGACCTTCCACAATAATTGCACAGGCCATTTTGCAACCTGTTGAACTTAGACGTATTCCACAAATTGTTTCCTTTATTAGACTGGGAATTGATGTGATACTGAACTAAGTTTACAGTCCACTTTTGTTTTTGGGGCAGATGAGAGACAGTTTTAACTGTTTTTGTTCTTATTTGTTTCAACTGCAAACCAACCATTTCGTTCTTACTTTTTTGTATTACTTTTGTAAAATCATTGCATTCAGTCACTTTACTTTTTGCTACCAACCCCCGGCAGGTGTAGTGAATGGCACTTATGTTAATGAAATACAATGTTCTGTTGGGTTTTGGCATTCATGTGGATGGTACTTTGACCCCTACCACATACCAGCCCCCCACCCCACCACCAACCCCCAACTACTGCCAACCCCAATCCCTCCATCCACCCAACCCTCCACCACACCCCACATATTTGTTCTGAGTCGTTATGTCTTGTTATTAAGTGATCTAACACTGGACACATGTTCTGCATACCAGATTCTAGGTCCAAAGTCCTATTCTGTGAAAGAAAGAACATTTCTGGGTTTTTCTTCTTCCTTCAAAGCAACATGCTATGTTGTTAAAGTACCAAATTACTCAACTGACAGAGAAATGCACACAGCCTGTTTTCAGAAACTACACCTGTAAGAGACTATCCTCTCGATGAACATGGTGTAAGCTGTTATCACAACATACAGCTTCATTTCAATGTAATCTTTATTGAATAAGTGCAACATGTACACTGGTGTCGTCATTTTTAGATACGTTTTATTGAGCTTGTCTGTAACTTTGTTAATAATGTAACAGAATCAAAACCATATTCTTTCCTCATCCTCACCAGGTAGTTTTTGTTCTCCAAGCCTTATGCTAACCTCTAAATCTAAACATAACCAAGTAGTTTCGGTTCATCAACCTAACCAAACAATGAGTAAACCGCAGTTTTAAAATGGTCCCAAACAACTGGTCCAGGCATTACTCGAGCATCCTGGTTGAACGATTGATGTGTTTGTACCACCTCACTTTCATCCTAAAGAAGACTTAAAATGGTTTCAATGTAAAAGCACTAATACATGTCATTTCAGAAGCACTTGCATGAACATGTTTAGATGACAGTAATAAACACTGTTCATTTGGAGCCCTTGTTGCACTTCCATAAGCTTGTGATCTCACAACTTTGCAGCCACTGGTCTCAGACATTGGCCAACCAGGACCCACTCTCCATCCCTGAGCAGCTGCATCACCGACTGCTATTAACTTCTTGCTAGAGTCGCTTTAGCTAACTAACACTAAAATGTCTCAGCGACAAACAAAACTCACCAAATGTTCAGTTGTTGGCTGCGAGCGCAAACACAGACGTCTTCACGCACTCCCGGCATCTGAGGAACTGAAGACCCAGTGGATTACTTTTATTTTGATGCAATGTCCCCACAACAATAGGAAAATCCATTGTGTTTGGCTAATGGCTAATGTGGCTAATGTGACTGTTAGCTTTGATTTTATGCCCACAGGCCAGAGCTATGTTTAAACTGTAGTCTAGGGTCCAAGTGAAAAAACAAACCAAACAGATTTATATCTCTCTACGCTCACTTATACTGTTTGTTTTGTTTTGTTTTATTTCATTTTAATAAAGCTCATGCAGGGTTTCTATGGCTTAAAGTCAGTCAGATTTAACATTTCTATGACTTATTTAAGACCATTCTGAATGAAAAGAAAACCCAAGAAAAACAAAACTAAAACCTCAAATGCTTCCGGGTTTGGGGCACCAGATGTTTTGATTTTTTATATAACCTTAAAACAAACTCGTCCTTGGTATCATCTCCAACAAGCTAATGTAAAATGTACACAGCTAGTCCAAAAAGCTGATGTGGACTGCCTTGTTTGACCTCCATACAAATGCGTGGGCAGTTTCATGGTCCGGGAATGCTGAATTATGCTGAATTTAAAACTTTTCCTGCACAAAAAATGAGTGTTGCTGACCCTACTGTGCTGATGTGGATAGTATTGATATGGGATTAGCTTGGTGAATAATAGCTGACACACGTTATTTTCACAAATATCATAAAAGAAAAAAAATTCCCATGTCTTATTTTCTCTAAGATCAGAAAAAAGATTTATTCAAGATATTTTGATGCCAATTAAGGCCAATAATTTACTCATTCTGCCTTAAATATTGTCTTTTGCAGCCTGTGTTGTTAACCAGAAGTCATTTACAAGTCATTTTCCATGCCAGTGTTTTACATTGTTACAATCCTGATTTTATAATTGTAACATCATATCACAACATACAAAGTTTGTCTGTTTTTACATATAAAATACTGGTTCAAAGATAAAGTTTGTGGTATTTTTTTCTGTTACTCAGTTGGATTTGAGGCCACAAAGAGCCTCTTTAAAAATGACCTATAAGAGCATGTTACAAACCATGTGTGGTATTCTGAATTTTGGAAATTGAAGTATGCATGCTGGGATTTGTAATAACTTGTTAAACCGTAAAATATATTCCGTATAATATATTATTATATATAATATAATATATAGGGACACACCTGTAGATTTACAGGCATGGTTGCATGTGTAGCGGGAACCCTGCATTAGCACAAATCATACATACCTGTCCAGGCAGTCCTCATAGTTGAGAGTAGCCTTGAAGCCATAGATGGCAAAGGTGACGATGCTGGCAAAGATAGAGGTTCCACTGTTGATAAGTGAGACAACGATGGCCTGGTTCTGAAAGTTGTTGTTGTACTGGTTGTAGCTAGCAAAGGCTATTAGTGAGCCAAAACCCAAACCAAGGGAGAAAAAGATCTGAGTGGCTGCATTGATCCACGCTCTAGGATTGGCAAGTTCAGCCATCTAAAAGCAGACAAATGCACATACACATAAAAAATAAACCATTCTAAGTATGAAACCTGAAGAGCCTTATCTGCGTAGCACATTTCCTAGACGCTCTTACCTTGGGTGTGAACATGTATTTGAGGCCATTGATGGCACCATAAAGAGTGACACCCCGAATCAAGTAGATAAACAGGACCAGATAAGGAAATGTAGCTGTGAAATACACCACCTGTAGAAGCCAAACAGCACGATTATAGAAAAGTTCAAATGTGAAAGTGTGATGATGGAATGTTAATGAATTTGATCATAACTTTGTAACTTTGTGTTACAGTATTTTTAATGAACATTTTTAGTTAGGCACTAGGGTCTGCTGGTTTAAAAAAATATGTGTAAATTACATTCACCAAAACCTCTATTAGGTACACATCGCTAGTAATGGGTTATACCCCCATATGCTGTGTGGTATAGAAGGCCTGTTAATATTGCTCAGAGATTTTGGTGGATATTGACATAACATCAAACAGTTGCTGCTGTTGGTCCATATCTAGGAACATCTCCACTTCCACCACACCTCAAAGAACTGTGCTAGATTCATATTAAGTACAGTGAACTGAGAGAACAAATTACTCATAACCATCTCACAGATGGAACATTCTGTACAGCCACTTTTTATACCACTGATATTAAACTTAAAACAGGTTACCGTTACTTAAAAATCCATCACTTGACCCATCAGTCTTAGCCAATTATAGGCCAATCTCCAACCTTCCTTTTATCTCAAAAAATCTTGAAAGAGTGATTTTAAAAGACAAATGGTTTATTTGAAGAGTTTCAGTCAGGTTTCAGAGCTCATCACAGCACAGAAACAGCTTTAGTGAAGGTTACAAATGATCTTCTTATGGCCTCTGACAGTGGACTCATCTAATGGTACTGCGCTGCAGTGGTTTGTATCATATCTATCTAATAGACTCCAATTTGTTCATGTAAATGGAGAGTCCTCTTCACACACTAAGGTCAATTATGGTGTTCCACAGGGTTCAGTGCTAGGACCAATTCTGTTTACATTATACATGCTTCCCTTATTAGAAGACATAGCATACGTTTTCACTGCTATGCAGACGACACCCAGCTCTATCTGTCCATGAAGCCAGGTAACACACACCAATTAGTTAAACTGCAGGAATGTCTTAAAGACATAAAGACCTGGATGGCCGCTAACTTTCTGCTTCTTAATTCAGATCAAACTGAGGTTATTGTACTCGGCCCTGAAAATCTTAGAAATATGGTATCTAACCAGATTCTTACTCTGGATGGCATTACCTTGGCCTCCAGTAATGCTGTGAGGAACCTTGGAGTCATTTTTGACCAGGACATGTCCTTCAATGCACATATTAAACAAATATGTAAGACTGCTTTGAGTGGTTTTCAGCTTTTTGCTTCTTGTTTTTGGTTTTGTGTTGATACGACTTAAAAAGAAAAAAGAAAAAAAAAAAAGATGTGTGTCCTCATTAGGATTGGGAATTTTGTCAGTCTGTGGGTCTGCAGCCTAAGATTTATACTGTTAACTTGTTATATTGTATAAAGCACTTTGAGTTCTCAGGCAGAGTTGAAAAGCGGTATATAAGAACCGGTTTGCTTACCATTTAATTATGTGACAATGCATTTCGGGATATGTTACTTGGTATCCAAATTTTTGAAGTGGCATTTTCATGATGGCGATTGTTGTGCTCATATCCACTTCTGATATGTATCACACAAACTCATTAGTCTCCTTACCTTTCCTGTTGACTTTACTCCTCGCACAATGAACAGGTAGGTTATTGCCCAGGCAAGCACGAGACACAGTGCCTGTCCTGTATGAATGCCTCCATGCTCTTCAATAGAAGAAGAGATGTTCAGTGTTTCCCTATAGAAGAAATATTGGGTGGGTGTAGCCACCTCACACTCCTCTGTAGGTCCCGTTCGGTTTGAATTTATGGGGCATACCCCCCAGGGCAGGACTGACTGCAATTGACATAAACATGAAGAGCAGCAGAGATGTGTTATGTTCAAATGAGTTACAACAATGTAGCATGTGTTTGAAAAAACTGCAGTAGTTTGAAAATTAGCAGCTCACTTGAAATGAATGAAAGAGGTACCAGAAACTCCATGCATTGATGACGTTGTAATAGAGACAGAGATACAAGGATGTCACAACGCTAGCAAGCCCTAAAACAGAGAAGAACAGCAAATAAAATCACCAATCTCACATTGACACCTGTTACTTATACCTGCTGTATTATTGTAGGGTACCTGCATATAAAGCACCTTGAGGCACCTGTTATTGTAATTTGATGCTATATAAATAAAATAAAATAAAATAAAATAGCCTACATAAAATTAAACTGTTAATTTGAAAAATTAAAACTTAAACAAAGCCCAGGGGTTTTCCATTAACAGCACTCTACAAAGTTCTGTCTGTAGCTCCTTTGCACAGACTCTTTTTTAGCTTCTTCTAATGCAACATTTAAACTGCTTACTGTTTTGTCACCAGAAAGCCTCTCCTTGGTGCTCCTTGGTACTCTATTATAACACCTCTAGTAGTGTCTAGTAGCTACAGCTGTGGAGTAATTGCATTGTGACTTCATTTTAATCAAGCACTTACCCAATCCCCCCAAATACGGGCTTATCGAAGTCCATGCCCCGATGCTACCTAAACGCATCTTCTGACCAATGGCGAGCTCCATGTAGAATAAGGGCAACCCCTCCAAAAGCAACATGATGAGATACGGGATTAAGAACCCCCCTGAAAGTAAAAAGGGTGAATACAGTACAGATGTTATGCAGTGGACACATTTGCTATATAAACATCACCACAATTATAATTATTAAAAAAATATGCAACCATAGCATTTTAAGACTCCCATGAGTGTAAACCAGAAGCACACTTTCTAAGCTGATAGGAGCCATTAAAGATGCTGAATACTACAAAATTATTACTTTGTAAGATCTGTTTTTAAACCAAAAATGTGTTTAAGGGTCCCTAACTTACCTTTAGCTCTGGTTTCTAGCTTTGAATTTCCACATCAGAGAGTAATTAGAGCTGATGTGTGCTTATTGCACCATATCTAATCTGTGGACATGTTTTACAACACTTTCTGTCCTTGTCTATTCCCACCTGTACTGCTATATTTATGGCTCCATCTGGGAGGCAATTAATATATTTGAGCACATATATTTGCATATGTGAAATGTATATAAAATATAAACAGATATTCTGGGATGTCTTTATTGATTAACGAACACCAAAATTTGTATAAGTGTATATATTTATTTTAATGAACAATAGAGCACAATTTATTAAAATAGAACCCACCACTAAGAAAACGTTATATTCATTTACTATAAATTAATTCATAAAGTTAACCTACCAGCCTGACTCACTTTAACGTCTGTACCAAAATGATATATATCAGTCTGCATCATTTTCCACATATAGCTGAATGTTATCTCTATCAACCAAAAATGTATAAACTTTATTTATGTCTGTAGTTTAACGTTTTGGGGGGGGGGGGGCTTTTGTTTTCACATAGCAAAACTGAATTGTCCTCACCTCACACTCTTGTGACCTTCGGGTGTTTTGCATAAGTGGCTGAGGACAAGCATTTCTGAATTAGATTTTTACAGTGATACCCTTCTTAGCAGTCTGGAGAATTACAGTGTGCCAACAAACCCCTGACCCAACTGCCACCAGTCTCCCTACTTAGAAGAAGACCATTATTTATCTGTGCTTGCTTATGGTCAACCTTTGAACAATGTATGTGAGAAACATCTTTTCACCCTGTTCCTTCTGCCATTCATAATCCACAGTGCACTGAGTTTGTAATTACACTCACAAAGGTGATTTGTTGTCAAGAAAAAAAGTGTTATGGTGTCGGTCACTAGCACAGGACAGTCGTACGTATAAGTACACTGAAAAATTCCACATCCACACAGTAAATGAAGGGTGACGCACAAAGTCAAATTCTGGCAGTGGGAGAGAAACATCGGGAAAAACACCCCCGGTATAAAGTGCCATATGTTGGAAACATATTCAGGGAAGAAGCGACAACATTTTTTCTTTTTTTAATGTCTGAATGTTTGCGTTGATTTTATTTTAGTTCGTCTTTAAATTGCGCACTCCCATCACTTAAACGGTGCTGCAGGAGTCTGTTTAAACAAGCCTACTTCGAAACCGCTTCTGATTTATTTGGATTATTTGCTTTTCGCTCGTTAATGACCGTCATGTACTTTTATTGTTGTTTTCAGCAGTGAGACAGCTAACAATAGCTCAATGAGTCAGATAAGGATTCCATAGGAAATTTACCACGAGAACGCCCCGCCCCCTTTATAAAATCTTCCGTTTATTCGAACAACTCTTCACACCAATTAAAGAATATTACGTTACTTGCTTACAATTCAATCAATGGTATTGAGGAAATTATAAACGCACGTTTACATGACACATGACTGTAATAACTGTCGTTTACCATCTGCACTGATGCCGTAACATGATTTCTCGAGTGGAGAGGTGAGTAAAACCCGTTATGTACAACATCACTGCTTTCAACTGAATCTTTGAAGAGAGAGAGAGAGTGTGTATTGGGATGATTTTTCATTTCAATCAAAATACACTCTGTGCGGATAAAACATAATCTCCGTAAACCTGATAACCTCCGTAGTTAAAGGCACAAGAAAGGGCTGCTCATGACTTGTAAGAGGTTCACACGGACTTACCCCCACCGTGCAATTGACAGAGGTATGGAAACCGCCATACGTTTCCCAGTCCGACTGCATATGATACACACGCCAGCACAAATTGCATGGGGCTGTCCCAGTTGGGTCTTCCATCTTTTTCCATGACTCGGTCCTGTGTGTAGTGTCAGCGAGCCTGCAAAAGAATAAGTGTCTGCTGTGTGGATGAAGTTGTGCTCAACCTGAGCCTGGTTTATAAGCCCTCTGCGACTGTAGCGAAGGCGGAGCCAAAAGCAAGTGTTAGTAAAGGGGGTGGGGCATGGAAAATAACCCAGGTGGATGTTTCATTTACTTGATACATACATACTGCAGAAAGAGGGCGACACACAGAGACAGGGACAAAGAAAAAACAAAGTCCTTAAGAAGCACAATACTAGTAAGACTGAATAAATGTGTGTGAATGAGAGGGAGAGAGGTGTAACAGCAAATCTGCAAGTAGAGCTAGTGAAACCAGATGAGTTTAAATACCTGGGGTCAACCATTCAAAACAACTGACAGTGGATAAGAGAGGTGAAGAAGAGTGTGCAGGCAGAGTGGAGTGGGTGGAACTGGGTGTCAGGGTTGATGGCTGGTTAGCAGGTCTACAAGATGCTGGATTGTAGATGGTGGTGCTAACAACTAACCAACAAACAACAAAACAGGAGGCAGAGCTGGAAGCAATGAATCAGGCAGCTAACTGCAGGCAGCCTTCCACTTTCTATTGCAGTGATGAATCAAAGGGGGGCATGGGGTTTAGAAGACCATATTTATATCAAGGCTTTTGTAAATTCTTAGCTGGAGTGAACCCACACAAACACAGAGAGAACATGCAAACTCCACACAAGATGGACCAGCCACATAGTGGAACTGAACTCAGGACCTTCTTGCTGTGAGGCAACAGTGCTAATCATTGTGCCACTGAGCAAAGCCTGTAAATACATGTAACATTCTGTAACATGTAACATTTTGTAAAAATGTTAATACATTTGTAAGAATGTGAAGCAAACTTTTCTTCATTTAGTATTGTGCAGAATTTTGAGGTGAAAAATTAATTTAATGTTTTGGAATAAGGCTGTAACACGACAAAATGTGAAAATGGCGGTGTGCAGTAAATGCCTTCAGGATGCCAGACAATACAGGTATACAGTCAGCTGATGTAAAGACTAATAGATACAAAGAAAATGTTACTATTTTCAGCAAAGAACAACAATGAAGACACAGAAAGAGTCTGTTTCCCAGGAACAATCGGCACGTACCACCCCTGTGAGAGTTTGACATTTTTAAATTAAAAGAAAGATAAGCAGACATAAAATAGAAATTAAGGAAGTCAGTGAAAACCTTTTAATCTGAATGTAACTTTCTCAGTTACCTCAATAAGGACATCCTTAGTCGTACATGCCCATGTTTGCTATAGCTGCTCTTTTGTTTGCTAACACAATTGATAAAAGTGACAGTTGCATAGAAAAGTATCTTTTCTGCTGTTTGAACTTTTGTAAACTAAAGCTGATCGAGTTTGGGGGCATTGTTTCAATTTGTGAGTTGATGGAAAAAGTTTAAAAATGCTGTGCAGTCCCCAAGTGACAATCTCTGTAGATGGAAAATGAGGCCAACAAGGAAGTATCAAAAACTGCAGATCCATAAATGCTGCTTGAAGCTGGTTTCAGAGGGAGGTCGGTCCCTATAGACACCCATGTTAAAAATTTCCAGCTCTGCAAAATTAAAAACCATTCTTGCAGCTTGGTACAAAATGGCTTAAGTATCTTTTGTATCTTTATTTATCTGAGTATTTTCAAAGCCTGCTGTTAGTTCTTTTGCACATTATTTGAAAACTGTCTCCCCAGTGCTTTAAACTCAAAAGCTTCTGTCGACTGTTTAAGAGATCTTTGAGCTCTCTTTTAAAGACGCTGCTCCAAAGAAAAAAGTGAATCTTTTCCTTGCAGGTCCCCATGATTATCAGATGGTGATGCAGCTGATTGTGTAATGGCCCACGTGCAGTTTCTTGCTGTGTCCCACTTAACTGTTTGAGGCCACCCCACATGCATATGCGTCAGGGAATGTGGGGTGACAATGGACTCGACATTTAGGACTATGGGCTGTGACACAACAGGATACTCATCAAAATAATGAAACCAACTCCATGAACAAGCACAATATGTTGTATACACCATGGACAACACAGTTCTTACATAATCTATGAAAAAGAAATCAGGGTTCAAGAGATTAAAGGTGACTTTGGAGTCCACAGACTCTGCCAGTGAATAAGACCATAAGGAGCCAGCTCTGAAAGAATTCAATTAGTCTATGTTTTAGTAATAACAGCTGACAGACTCTGCTGTTTGATTCCATTTGGGACAAACACATCTTGACAGCCAGGCACAGTTTTGACTATTATGACTATGAGGACCAGGTGCTCAGAACCAACGCTATAGATTTGACAGCTTTACAAAAGATTCCAACAGCTCTGCAAATATTGGGCAGTTATGTGATTGTATACATTTACACAACATTTAACTGCATTTGTGAGTTTTTAAGAACATTTTCCAGATGTAGTATTTTGTGTATCCACTGAGTTTAATTTTCATTTAAAATTATAAAAACAAAACATAAGGTGGATGAACTGATGGAGCTATATCAGCCATATTTATTCAATTCATTCAAGATTATTGTCTAATGAGCTTGGAAAGTTTTATAAGGACGTTTCACTTCTCATCCAAGAGGCTTCTTCAGTTCTCATTCAACATTATGTTAGTAAAAGAACATACTTTTAAAATTACTTTTATTTGTTTACTATGGATTTTTTCAATTTTATTTACACAGAGCCAAATCAGAACAACAGTCGCCTCCAGCATACGAGTTATCTGCTTTAGGCTACGTGTTTGAGAATTATACCACGGAGTCAGGTACTTCTGATTTGAGGCCTTAGTTTTCACAGGAGCTACAGTATCCAGAGTCGTACGTAGTGAGGAGGTAAAATTATTAACAAGATAATCGACCTCTGTTGGAGTAGCGTTCAGATAGCTGCTCTACTCTATGTTGGTACAGGGCATTGAAGATGATAACAGTGGGTGGATTATATTCTTAAACTTAGTTACAGCACTTTCAGAAAGACATCTACTGTGATAAAGTCTACTCTCCACTGCTGTGTAATCAATTATTGTAAATGTAAATGTTATCAGGAAATGATCAGACAGCAGAGGGTTTTCAGGAAACACTGTTAAATGTTCAGTTTCTATGCCATATGTTAAAACAAGATCTAGAGTGTGATTAAAGTGGTGGGTGGGTTCTTTTACAGTTTGAGAGAAGCCAATTGAGTCTAATAACAGATTAAATGCGATGTTGAGGCTGTCATTTTTAGCATCTACATGGATGTTAAAATCACCCACAATAATTATTTTATCTGAGCTGAGCACTAAATCAGATAAAAAGTCTGAGAAATCAGAGAGAAACTCTGTGTAAGGCCCAGGTGGACGATAGATGATAACAAGTAAGACTGGTTTCTGAGTTTTACAGCTGGGGTGGACGAGGCTAAGCATCAGGCTTTCAAATGAATTAAAAGTCTGTCTGGGTCTTTGGTTGATTAATAGGCTGGTGTGAAAAATTGCTGCCACACCGCCCCCTCAGCCTGTGCTTCGAGGTTTCTGGTAGTTAGAATGACTCGGGGGTGTTGATTCATTTAAACTAACATACTCATCCTGTCACCGTCCTGGGTCAGTGATCCAGTGTTTTCTGTTATGTATTATTAATCTTTGATTTCTTGACGTCTCTGTTAGTTCTTAGGTTTTGGTTCTGTGTTCCCACTGATCTGTGTCAGTATCGGGTCTGAGCAGGTCACTCAGTTTTAGTGACACTCTGAGTACGATTTATGCTTTTATTTCCTGTTGGTTTGATTGTTGTAATCAATCAATCATTGTTGGCGTTTTACAGATATCAGAAAAATCTGTTATTTCTGTTGGAAGAAGTAAGAAGCAAGGCTTCTTACAAGAACAAGGAAAAGTGAAAAAATGACTCCAGTCTGAATGAATCTACACTGCAAAATACTTTGAGATTGTTTATATATTGTGAATATTCAGAGTATACAGAATATACACAGTCAGCTTTGGTAATGTCTTTTTTGTAAATATTACTATACTTTTAATGTGTTTGACAATCTTACCTTAACTCGATCCTTTTTTATCTAAGTTTTGGATTTTTCATGTTACGTGTAATTCTATTATAAAGAATGGAATAAAGGTATCATCTTCTTAATTTGACATTAACTTGAATCTGGCATGGCCAATTTTAAATGATATGAAAACTGCTTTTACAATTTCTTCCTAGTTTGATTGTTTATTATATTGATTATGTGTTTCTGAGAAGTACTTTGTAAATTTCACACTCGAGGGTCTCTGACTTCACTGTAGGTCTGCGTGAAAAGAAGCCATGTAATTCTGTGAATAGAAACTACAGCTGCAAACCAGAGAAGAATATGTTTTGCCTGTTCCCCACAGACAGCACAGCTTTATGTAAATAAACTTTGTTTATTTATTGTTTCCTCACAACTCTTCTCGGGTGTTTATGAGGCCAAACAAACAGAAAATTCAGTTAATTTAATTAAATTCAACATCA
This sequence comes from Oreochromis niloticus, assembly GCF_001858045.2. NCBI lineage: Eukaryota > Metazoa > Chordata > Actinopteri > Cichliformes > Cichlidae > Oreochromis > Oreochromis niloticus. The sequence continues at coordinate 1,713,131 of NC_031976.2, read as the reverse complement.
CCTCACAACAATATGTATGTCATGGTGCAAATATGTGTAGTTTCAGACTTTTTCTGAAAAGGGACCGGTCAGTGTGACCAGCAGGACTCAGGGAGCGTGTTTTGGTAACTGAACAGAAGAAAACAAAGAGCAGTGTTTTGTCCTGAACAGTTTGTCATGTGCCTTTCATGCACACTTAATCTTGAAAAGAGAGAGAGCTGAGACCATTTTAACTTGAAAATAATGCAGACCACTGTTGAACTCTGGTATTAGCTTTTTAAAAAAATAAACTCTACAAGGGTATCTGTAGATAATTATGCAGCCTCAGTTTTTAGTACCAGAACCTCTTTAGTACTAAGCAAACATATAGGCTGCATGCAGATAAACACTGACACTGCTGACAACAGGGTGCCTCAAAACATGGACCATTGCCCCAGAGGCAGTCGGTTAATTGTGATGGGTTTGGTTTCAGGGTCTGTGTCCACAAACAGTGCTACACTAGCAGCATCTGGTGTCAAAAGAAATTGTGTAATGCAACTGTGTAAGCATTTTAGTAGAAAAGTGCAATATACATGTCCATTTTAATGTGTTCCATCAATTTTAGTAAAGTGATGCAAAAAGCCTCCTATTTTTACTGTATTTTCAGAAAAATGTGCCAAAAAAAATCTATTCCCAGATGCGTAGCCGGGCAGCGCCAGAATGTAGCGGTTAGTATTTTTGCCTCAAAGTGAGAAGGACCTGGGTGTGAACCCACTGGTGAGCTGTGACCTTGCTGTGTGGAGTTTGGATTTTCTCCCCATGTCTGTGTGGGTTCTCACCACCAGTGTTGGGGAGTAACGGGATACATGTACCAGTGTTACATATTTAAAATACAAAATATGAGTAACTGTATTCCGATACAGTTACCGTTTAAAAAGGTGGTATTCAGAATACAGTTACTTTGTTGTAATAAAGGGATTACACGGTGGTCTTTTCCTGTTTCATATGTTAGGCTGTCCCCTCTCTATTTTTAGTAATTCCACGCTGGTGGAAACTCAAACAAAACACACATTAAGAGGCTCTCATGTCTGTGTCTCAATGTCACGGCCTATGTCACCTCTACTTGCGGCCGCATAATGACGTGAAGAAATATTTTTAAAAATTATTGTTCAAAAGATTATTTAATATGAAGGCAATAGGCAGAGTGTTACAGGCATGGCCCTAAAGACTGTAGCCTCATGGGCAGTGTAGTCCGTGCTGCAGGGAGAATGGACTACCATACCCGTGATGTGTCTGTGAGCGAGGGAGGGAGAGAAAGGAAAAGTCCGAGCTGTCACTGAGCAGAAACGGGAGCTGGAAGCATGTAAAAATAATAATAACCACTGCAGCCAAAAACAGTGCCCGATGAGCCCAGCTGTAAGTAAGCTATTAAGACTCGACTGTACGCTGTGTTCGTGTTTTCCTCCGAAACAATAAGTTCCGTTGGAGCCTTTCAACGCCTCTCTCTGTCTCTCGCTAGCAAAGTTGACCCAGACAACAAAGTAAAGCTAGTTTTCGGCTACCAGCCCGACACGAACCCGACGTATTAGCCAGAGGTCCCTTTACTACGGTTCGGAGCCGCGGACCTGTTTTATATACGCGCGGAATAGTTTTCTATACAAGATCGCTGCCAAAAGTGCAGCCTTACCTAATGTCCACCTACTGTTACTCATTTATATTAAGATTTAAACATCTAGTTGGTATTGGTATGGTGAGTAACCTTCAGTAATAGTAATAAATCACACAGCAATAGTTCATTCATGTAGTTGTAAAAAGCATGATAATATATTAAGTAATCCAAAGTATTCAAAATACGTTACAAAATACATTTTGGGGCATGTAATCTGTAATCTGTAGTGGAATACATTTTAAAAGTAACCTTCCCAACACTGCAAATAGATTAGGTCAAAAGGTAATTATGTCACGGTCCGCGGGGCAGACTGAGTGGAGTGAGTGAAGTGGACCCAGGAGCAGACAGAGGACAGGAGACTGAAGTTGCAAACCAAAAACGAGCCTTTATTGTGGCTGATAACATGAATACAACTCAAACGAAGGCAAACATGGGAGAGAACTAACTGAAAACCTACACTGGGAAAAACTAAGATGAGTGAGCCAACAGAGGAATTCTGAAAACTTTGAATACATGAAACGAGGTAACACAGATGATGCAACGCTGAACACAGGAAGACTGAGGACTTAAATCATACATGAGGTGATCAGGAGAAGTGGCGACACATGAGGACACAGCTGACTCGAATGAAACATAATGACAACACAGGACCCTAACACACGGACCTTCAAAGTAAAACAGGAAACATGACAAGCACAGACTAGACACTGAACTAAGTGTTTAGTCTGTAGTGCAGATGTTCCCAAAGTGTGGGGCCCGCCCCCTAGGGGGGGCGCAGAGCCATTGCAGGGGGTGCGGTATGAAAAGGAAAAAAAAAAAAAAAGAAAGCTTGGACACTGCTAGCATAATGGACAGGTTTTTGACGGGGCTCCCACACAAACGCAAAGCAGGAGATGAAGCATCGCCAAATATGTCTCCAAACCAACTTCCTTCCAAGCCAAAGACTAGAAAATATGGTGAAGCATATCTTCCCTTTGGCTTCACCTGCACAAGTGCCGAGGTAGGTCTCCCCTGCAAAATTAGTTTCCCTGCGTCGGGAGCAGCGCTGGGCTGTTCAAATCACGGACAAACAGGATCCAACAATGTTGATTTTTAGTTCACAAACACTTCTTGTAATAACTACTCCTGACATTTTGGACATGTTAGCTCTTTATGCAGTAAAGTTACAGCGGGATACAAATAATATCAGGCTGATCCTGCCGTAATTTGTTCCCCCTGTTCAAATCACGGACAAACAGTATCCCACAGCTGTTTATGTTTTTGAACCCACTCTCAGCAAAGCAGAACAAAACTATGCGCAGATCGAGAAGGACGCATTGGCGATAGTTTATACGAGTACGCAAGTTTCACCAGAATCTTCATAATAGGAAGTTCACCTTACTCACTGGTCATTGCCCACTGACCTCCATTTTGAGTCCATTGAAAGTTGTACCGTCAATGGCCGCAGCGCGAATGCAGCGTTGGGTGCTTCTTCTGTCAGCACATAATTACACCTTGCAGCAACGGAAAGGTGCGTGTCTTGCCAATGCTGACGGACTGTCATGGTTACCTCTGCCTCTTGCACAGAAGGAGAAACGGGGAGCAGTAGAGGTGTTCTACGCATCGCAACTGGACACGTTACCAGTCAGTGTCGCCGAGCTCAGACATCACACTATGTCTGATGTCCCTTTGTCATAACTCAATGTTTACCAGCTGTGAAGGATGCAGATCATGAGCTGTCACCCTATCTGCTGCGCAGCAGAATCTCACGATACTGCAGGGATGCCTTATGTGGGGCGGGAGAGTGGTTGTGCCACCTCACACAGCACATCCAGGGGTGGTGAGGATGAAGAGCTTAGCTTGCAGTTATGTTTGGTGACCTAGCATTGATTCGCAAATTGAGCATCAAGCTAAAGCCTGCCACTCTTGTCAGCATGTGCAAAAAGAGTTAGCACCCTTGCACCTGTGGCCTTCCGGTCTGTGGGAAAGAATCCATGTGGATTTTGCGGGTCCATTTGAAGGTCATATTCCATATATATGCACATTCCAAGTGGCCCGAGGTGCATATTATGGATAGCACCACGGCTGGTAAAACCATACAAGTGCTCAGGGTTTTTTTTAGTTGCCATGGCATTCCTCATGTCCTGGTGAGTGGTAACGGACCGCAGTTCTGTTCTGAGGAATTCAGGGTGTTCCTGAAAGCAAATGGAGTCAAACACATCCGCTCCGCGCTGTATCATGCTGCCACTAATGGTTTGGCTGAGCGTTTTGTGCAGACATTCAAGCATGCATTGAAAGCTTCCTGGGGTACAGTGCCTGTGCAACAAATGCCTTGACACGTTCCTCTTGATGTACTGCAACACCCCCCATGCAACAACCAGAGAAATGCCAGCTATGCTGTTCATAGGACGTTCATCTGGATTTTCTGAAGCCCAGTGTGGCCGGAGCAGTGCGTCGGTCACAGGACGCTCAACAACAGTGCCAACAACAACACTCGATGGATAGTCGGTTCACTGTTGGCGAGCCTGTCCTGGTGCGTGATTATAGGAAAGGAGAGGACAAGTAGACGCAAGGTGTCGTATTGGAAAAGACCGGGCCAGTGTCATACAAGGTGAATGTGGGAGCATAAGGAGTTTGGGAACGTCATGTAGATCAGATGCTGACACGTTCTGAGCCAGTGTCTCAGCAGGTTGCAGTGGATCCTCCAACAAGCTCTCAAATATCACCAGCCCAGAGTGCCAGTGACACCATGCTTCACCCTTGGACATCTCATCGGGAAAAGACTGTTGAACGAGTTCTGGGAACCACAACACCTCCAGAAACACACCAGTCTGTAAAACCACCACCATCTGAGTGTATGCAGGTTACACAGACTGTGAGACATTAGTAAGTAAGCAACATTAATTCCCAGTTTTCAGGAATATTGTAAAAAAAAGAAAGAAGAAAAGAAAGAAGCACCACTTAGGTTAGGGGAAATATTTCTGTGGGTGGTGCCACGGTCGCATAGCTTAGTGGGGAGAAGATGTTATGCATGAGCCGAGACATATTGTGTGTTATACAACCTATCGCCAGTAGTGGGCACCACACCATGTGTGTGTGTAACTTCCTGAGTGCTATATAATAAAGAAGAAGACTGCTAATGTGTGTATCTGTCTGGCTCTGTGTAACTCCTGCTTAGCGTACTGACACAAACAGGGGAAACATCAGTAACGGAATACAGTTTGTATTTTAAATACATAACGCCGGTACATGTATTCCTCCCCAACACTGTTAACCAGCTTAACAAACTGCAGGCAGGCGTTGTTTTATTACAAGAATGTCATGGCACAGTGGCTCGTGAAAATGGGATGTACTCAAGCGCAGAATCAAAACTGGAGGCTTGAAGTGCGGTGTGACAAAAAGAATCTTTATTCACAACGTCTGTAGTGATAAGCAAACTAAAAACTCAGACTATATTTGGTGAGGAACATAAACTAGACTTCTGAGACAGGAGAGACTAAGACTATGACAGATCACTGTGACGGCTGGGTGCAGGGGCTGGGCGGGGGGAACTATGGTAGACCAGGGCACTGAAACAGAGGAGAGAGCTATCAGAGGGGTCCAAAAGACAGTTGCAAGTTAATCCGATAATTATAACATTGAGCCACCTTACGTGCTTGCAGGTGGAGATTGTTTGGAGGGGAAGGCATGAGGCAAAGGTCCAGGTGAGTACTGAGTGCGATGCAGGGCTGCAGGCAGGAGAGGCTGGCAGTTTTGGGAGGAAAGAAGTTACTGGCGGCTTGGTAGGTGAGCTCCAGATGCCAATAATCTGGCGAAGAGTAGTTGTGCGTGCTGGTCATAAATACTGCTGGTGTGATTGTCATCAAATGAGGAACAACAACGACTCCACCCAGAGGAGGGGAGCCAATGCAGTGGAAAGTCACTCAGACCCGCCCAGACCATGGCAAAGACACTCATAGACCTGCCACAGCTACAGATGAAACACCTGAGCCTGCTCTATCTCTAGGCAAAGGGGAGGAGCAATTGTAATACATAAAAATATTAATTTCACAGAACTCAATGCAGTTATAGATCCAGAGGGTAGATTTCTAATCATTAAGTAGTGTATTATAAGTATATGGCCCAAATGTTGATGAACCCTCATTCTTCCACGTTTTTTTGTGCTCTGTCTTTAGTGAACACCTAGATTGGTCACTTGTTGTTGTGGGCGACCTCAAATTTGAACTAACTGAAGAAATGGACAGGCTCAGTACAGCAGGAACGTAGCACAACTGGCAGTCCACAAATATAGTTACACAGTACATGAGCAATTTTGGACTTTGCCACGCATGGTGCTTCCTTCACACCAGCCGTAAGGAATATACCTTTTCTCACATGTCCATCACTCCTACTCTTGTCTGGATTATTTCCTATCAGCAGCTCACTGCTGAGTGATATTTCAGACACTGAGACACACCCCATAGCTGTCAGCGATCTATCTCTACTAATACATAAGAAGAACACTATACCAAGTAAAAACTGGAGATTTAATACATCACTGCTTAAAGATGAAGAATTAAATATTTTAATAAAGAGTGGACTTTATATTTAGCCTGTAATGACCAGGATCAGTGTCTGTTCTCTGGGAAGCAGGAAAGCTGTGATGAGAGGTAAAATAATTTCTTTCTCATCACATAAAAAGAGAAGAAAGAACAAAAATATTCAGGAATTGTAAAAAAACCCATCAAATCCTTAGAAGATGCCTACATGTCCTCCCAGGAACAGGAAATACTGAATTAAATAAGTAAAAAAAAACAGAACTAAATGAATTTAATAATATAAAAAAATGAATTCTCAGTACAAAGACTTCGCTTGCAGAATTTTGAACCCGGGAACAAATCTGGTCGATTTCTAGCTAACCAGTTAAAAATAAATAAATAAATTAACAACTATATGTGCTGTTAAAGATTTATCTGGGAACACAATATATGACCCTGAAAGAATAAACAACATTTTTAGGAATTTCTATGAAACTTTATATTCCCCACAGATAACCCCATATAAAAATGAAATTAATCAGTTTCTTGACAACATAACGCTTCCAAAGCTCTGATAGCTCTGATAAGTATGCCCAATAATAAGGCTCCAGGTCCAGATGGCTTTCCAGCAGAATTCTGGACAGTTCTGGAACCAGCTTTTCACAGTGTGGCAGGAAATCAAGGAAAATGGCAGACTATGAGCAGATATGAATTCTCCCAACATTATTCTCCTGCTAAAGCCAGGCAAAGACCCTGTATATCCTTCAAGCTATCGTCCAATATCCCTTGTTAATGTTGACCTCAAAATAATCTGCAAAACTCTGTCAAAGAGATTAGAGAAGATAACCCCCCCTTTTAATTCATCCTGACCAAACTGGTTTCATCAAAGGTAGGCACTCATTAACAAACACACGTAGACTACTTAATTTAATAGACTACTTATGTAGTAAAAACATTGAAACTACAATAATTGTCTCTACAAACTACAATTGTCTCTAGATACAGAAAAAGTGTTTGACAGAGTAAACTGGAAATTTTTATTTGCAACTTTACATAAATTTGGTTTTCCCTTTGGTTTTGGAAACTATAATTCCCCATATACAGGTTAATGGATGTTCAGGATGGGTTTTACATCTTCTAACAACTGCTCACACTGTCAAGGCAATACACCTGACAATTACATCCACGCTCTTTGGTTCTGTCCACCAATTCAGAGGTTTTGGTGCTGGATGTGTGACGATTAATAAAGTGTCTAAAATGTAACATTCCAGCCTCCTCTCTAGTTTGCTTGTTACGTTACTACAGAGATGAATAAAGCCCACATAGTTCTCACCAACCTATGCACTGTCAAGAAGTCTGTTCTGGTCGCAAATTTTGAGGCCATCATGATAACCTTATCAGACCAATGATTTGGAGATCCAACTTTTTTAGATCCAGTTAAAATCAATGCACTCAAAACGATCCTCTGGAAAAGAGTAGAATTCTTGGAAAAGAGTTGAATACACTGAATCATACGAACAGCAAGAAAATGCATGCCCTAAGCACAGACAGCAGGGCAACACAGAGACAGACAGAAAGAAGCAGCAGGAAAAAAGCTGAGGTGTCCTCTGGTCCCCTAATACCAGTAGCCCCGCCCCCAGCTGCTGAGTAACTTTCCCCTGGTCCTCCAACCAAAAACAGCAGCTACAGGCTCAGGTACCGGCCAAGGTCCTGGTCAGGGGCCAATCAGGACTCTGGCTACCCTTTCCTTTTGCTTATCACAATAAGTCACAACACGGTCAAACATCGCACATTATTCCTAATTATTAAATCTTACAACAAGCAGTCAGCGAGTGGCATAATCTTATACTATACATGTGAATAATACTTAACTGCATAGGTTACATGCTTAACATAGTGATCGTCATATATAAAACATTCCAGTGTAGGTTTGTAGTGTGTGTGTGTGTGTGTGTGTGTGTGTGTATGATTATATGGTATTGTAATGATCCTTCAGGTGATTTTATTGTGATGATTTCAGTGTCTCTGTTACAATGTTACTATTTTCTAAGAGACATGTCTGAAGAATAAGATGAAACAACATTTTATTTGTTCATTCAAAATGTAAACTTTAATAATCTAAATTCATTTACATGTAAGTGAAATATTCCAAGACTTATACTTTACTGTTAAAGTTTATAACTCATAAAAATCAGGATTCATGGATTCCCATGATGCATTGAGTTTTTCCTTTCCAGTCACCTTTCTCACTCACTATGTGTTAACAGACCTCTCTGCATCGAATCATATCTGTTATTAATCTCTGTCTCTCTTCCACAGCATGTCTTTATCCTGTCTTCCTTCTCTCACCCCAACCAATCGCAGCAGATGGCCCCGCCCCTCCCTGAGCCTGGTTCTGCCGGAGGTTTCTTCCTGTTAAAAGGGAGTTTTTCCTTCCCACTGTCGCCAAAGTGCTTGCTCATAGGGGGTCATATGATTGTTGGGTTTTTCTCTGTACCTATGAAGCACCTTGAGGCGACTTTTGTTGTGATTTGGCGCTATATAAATAAAATTGAATTGAATTGAATTGAATAGACACTATGAGTAAGGGCTAAACAGATGATCAATAACAACAAATAAAAGGCTAAGTCTGGTATTCAAATGTATTCAAACTCTGTCGATGTCTTTAGATTATTACTGACTCATTTAAACTAGAATATTCCTCCTACAAACAGATTTCTATAAGGCTAGAAGTTGAGGAGAAAAAAGCTGAAGGTTAATTAAACACGTGTAAGTGTTTTATAATTGCTTTTTAAAAAAAAAGTTGTTTTTTTTTTTTTGGCCTTTAGCCTTTTTTGGACAGGTGCACTCAGGGGCGATTCTAGGATCAGAGCTTTGGGGGTGCTGAGCACCCAGAGAGCTGCCCAGCCAGGCAAGATAAACTTTACACGTCACGATGAGACTTCTTCCCCGTCTCTGTCAGTCCCTGCATCCTTAAATGTCTCCAGTTGTCCCGAGTTCTCTCTGACTGTCTCCTTGGTGCATTTAAACCCCTGTTCCTCCCTGTCCTCATCCTCTGTTGTCTTCATCTCCGTTATCAGTCATCATAATTTTACCATCTCTGTGCAAGTCTGCAAATTTCTTTATTAAATCATAAGATTCTTAAATGCATCAAGTCTCTCTGAGCCTGGGTCCTCGTCACAAAACATGACATCACTGTTTTGTACATTTTAACACAATTTAATCCCCACATCTGTGAAAGAAAAGCAAAACACTTTTTTGAAAAGTCTGTAACAACATCATAAATCTGATAAAGTTTATTTAAATGCCACAAAAGAAGAATGGATTGGAATAAAAAAATATATATCCTAACCTTAATTACTGGGGGAGAATAATGAATGATGCTCATAGTGAGTAAAAAGTAAACTGTGCATTTTTTGGACAGAGATACACTTTTAATGTGTGTGTATAATATAATAGATACATAAAAATACTCCCAAAACAGAATAAATTATTACGAATAAATTATTACAAAATATTAATAAAAAAATATAAAAATGGAGGCAACTTTCCCTGTGGTACAGTGTATACAATGTATGTAAAAATCTTTACTGCAGATACTAATTTGACTAATTTAATAATACTAATTTTGTGTTGTAAGATTTATGAGTTTCATGCTTTCATAGTGGTACTTGGGAGAGCTTGACATTTTTTATCAGGTGGTACACACTGTAAAAAGTTTGAGAAACACTGATAAGTGTATGTGTGCTTTTGGAAAACATTTAAAGCTGCAGTACAGAATCTTTGAAACAAGCTAGCTTAAAACATTTTTAGAATATAAACAGAGCACTCTGCTTCTCTCTACAGCTCCTCACTCCACCAGGGCTGTTTGGCACTTTCTGATAGTGTGCAAATGGGATGTACGTACTGCGGCAGTCATACAGACAACTGGACGGTCCAAAAGTTGGCCTACCTCTCCCCAATCAATGATAATGTTGGAATGTTGTTAAAGAGGGTCAAAAATGTTTCAACCCACACTGTAAAAAAAAAAACTGTAGATTTTACGGTAAAACGCTGGCAGCTGTGGTTGCCAGAAATCTACCGTAAAATTACGGGTGAAACATTTTCTTCTTTAACGGTAAGAAGGTATTGTTATTGTTGATTTTACGGTTAAAAATAGTGCTAGGGTCAATATTTTACCGTAGAAGAAAATGTTTTAACTTGAAGAAAAAATAATATTTTTCCCTAAAATTAACATGAAAATAACATATAAAATAAAGTTTGTGCCAGAAAACACATTTTTTCCCTGTAAAATTAACTATCAAAAAAATAATAAAATACAATTTTATTCTGTTAAAATTGTATTTTATTATGATACAGAACCGTTTTTAGACTAGAGTGCTTTTAAGTGTTCTACTCTGTAAGCTTATTACACAAACCATGATTTTATTCAAATTACTAAATGTAACACAAAAATGTCCACCTTAAATTTCCAAAAAAGTATTTTATTTAAAATCTTTGATGTTTTGAACATCAAACATTTACATTTTTACTCAAATCACAAATAAGTTATCTCCATGACATAACACCGAGGAATCACAGAATTCTTACAAGTTCTGTTCAAACTGTGCAAAACCAGTGCTGTAAGTTGAGCACACATTATATTTCACATTACCTTTAGGAGAAAATTCAGACACCTTTAAGTGTTTTTGGTGCTGTTCTCACTACATAAATGTCAGTACACATAGAATCTTGACTTTTCAAATTATCCAAATACAAATATAGAGAATGAAACATTTTTTCTATAATTGAAAGAAAATCTGAATTGAAGAAATTACAGGAACAAGTTTACACCCACATATTTTGCACACAGAACTGAGCAGTAAAGCTGAAAATGTACATCTTTAAACTGCATCAGGTAACAAACAAAAACTTTACACTTGTTTTGAGAACTTCAACTGCAAATTTTTGGATAACTACAACATGCCAGCAATGTACATGAAGCATACTTTTACACTATTGGAATACAAATATCTTTAAAACTGGGAAAATTAAAATCCAAGAAACAAAATCGCAGGTTTACCACATTTTTCATATATAAAACAGTGAATCAAAAGTAGAACATGTACTTTTAGAAATTTTGTCTAGTAAAACTTCACATTGTTAAAAACTTCCCACTCACAATCAGAAATGTAACAATGTTTCAAAAACAGAACATCTGTAGAGTATGTAACATAGTATACCTTTATCACTTTGTCTCAAACAAGAGGGGTAGGACTAGATCCACTCATGGTCAGCAATGTCTGGGATGAGAGTGAGGACTCTGGGATTGACTGAGAACACTTTTTTCTTCTTTGATTCAACCTTGGTGCCTCTCTCAGGATTTATGGAAAAGAAACACCTTCATGAAAAAAAGGGCAAGAGAGATTGAGGAAATTAACAACCTGAGGTGAGATATCAAATGGCCAAGTTTGATAAGCACAAAAATAAATCCATAATAAAATAAATTTTACCGTTGAAGGAACTCCAGTGTTGATCGTAGTTCCACAGGGTAGTGTATGTTAAAGCAGTAGTACTGTAACTGCCAAACATTAGGCAGATAGCAGAGGTGAAGGTTGTGATGCGGTCGTTGACAATCTTCTTGTCAATGCTCAACACGAATGTTTCAGCAGCGAAGCAGGAGGAACCTGAGAATTAAAACAACAACAACAACAACAAATTAAAAACTTTAATAACAAGAGCTTTAATGTCAGTCATATATACAAATACAGAGATACTTGTTACATGGATCATAGGATTAGTTATGTTACTAGCTGAACTTATATGGTTGTGTTATCCAGTGTATTAGTGTGGAAGCAACAGAACATGAAACTAAACAAGCCAAGAGTAGAAGAACGTGGCAGTTACAACAGGAGAAAAAAAAAAAGTTGAATTTTGCTCTTTCGGCTTACCGCAAACAATGATGAAGGGCGTTGGTGGCACTTTCTCCATCTGAACATCTTCTGAAAGGCTTGTCATCTCAACGCAGTGGAACAGAAGCTCTTCCTTCTCGTCAAAATCATCTCAATGACTTCTTGCAAGCAACCACTGGACTGACCTCTGGTAGATGCTGGCAGAAGATGCTGTCCCTGTAGTTTAATGTAAAACATGCATACATTTCTGAGATACGGGTCACTGAAATTAGACCCATCCATACCAGGGTCTTCTGTATCTGATACACTGGCACCTTCCTGTATGGTGGCACTTGTAGATGGACTCTCTGACTGAGTATCTTTGTTTAAACCACAAATCACATTTTCCAAACGTTTGTGTTTTCTAGACATATGGGAGGTAAATTTAGATTTTACAGAGAACACACTTTGGCATCCTCTCACTGGACAAGTTACATGCCTCTTCTATGTGTTCCTTTAAGTGAGCAATCAAAGCTTTAGTTCCCTCACATTGGCGTTCACAAAGTGAGACAGTGCAATTCAAACCCATTAAGGTAGCATTCTGAGAAACAGTTGCGGTACCAGTGTGGTGGCGGTAGAAGTGAGACTTTAAAGCAGCATATCCAGAAAACACCTGCTTACAACTTACTTCAACACATTTAAAAATACACCGGGGTTCATTACGATGCAGTCTGCAATGCAAAACATAAGCTTTCACGGACTGAACCGATTCTCCACATATGCTGCAAAAATACAGTCAATATGACACAGCTGCGAGGCTAGCTAACTTAAAGCTTCAGCCGGATGTCAAACAAGGCGGGAAAATCCAGGCTGCATTTAGACAAAGCATTCAAATATAGCTATACTAATTAGACGGTTTCCATTAATACACCCGTCTCCAAAACACGTCTCAAAACGCACACTGCTGGTTTTGCAAGGCTCTTTTCAGCCTAATGTAGCTAACGCTAATGCTAGAAATGAGCTAAAGCTAACGTAAATTTATCATTTGCGCCTTCACTGCCTGCAACACAATGCTGTCGATAAATAAACCAAGTTGGATTATTTTCTTACCGTAGTAACTGAAGACGACCTGTAGCAGACGTTAAAATGAGAAACAAGTCCACGAAAATGAAGATCGCGTGCTGCCGTAGTCCAAAGCAAAACTTGTGTGGAGCTGTACAGACGTTGTCTGCGGTGGAGCCTGATGCAGTGCGCTGATTGGCCCGTTTGAAATCAGGCGCCTTGATGTGAAACGGTGCTCTAAACTTCAGGGGAAAACGCCTAGTTTTGGGAGGAGATGCTTTTAAAATCTTTTTTCTTCATATGATAATTAACTATGAATAAATAGAACAGACAACAGATTATTATTTTAACACTTTTGGGATTATATGAATTCACTCAATAATATAGTATGTCTATCATTAGCTGTAGGTCTCTCAAGTTGTTGTTGGCTTTTACATTTTAAGCTCATGGTTTATTGAGTTCAACAGAATGTAGATTTAACAGCTACATCCCATATTCTTTACAAAAACTACATCCAAAAATTGCCCTAATACATTTCTAGCATAAAGATCTTGGGACATGTACCTGTTATATTACAATTTGAGGAAGAATATGCTGTATTAAATGTGCTATGAATCAAGAATGGATTTAAGGTAAAGTGCTTTGGGCTTCTTGAAAACCACTATCTAATCCATTATTATTATTGTTATGTGAAATTAATGCAAAAATCACAAAGTCATATTACAGCATGTATCCATTACCAGCACAACCATGCTTACATTCAGCAATTAAAACCTGTATTTTTTTCAATAAATAAATGTAAAAAAAATTGTGTTTGCCTGTTCTAAACTTTATTGGAATCTTCCGTTAAAAAAACTATGCAAGAGTGATTTACAGTAGGTTTGTGTATTTTTTTCAGAGAAAAAATGTACATATTACGGTTTTTCCACATTACTTTATTTACGGCAATTTCACATCAAATCAACAGTTTTAAACTGTTTTATAGTTAACAGGTTTTTCCTGTCGTATTTTTACTGTCTTTCACTGTTAAATATACGGATCTTTTTTACAGTGCAGTTTGTTTAGCAGATTCTGTATAGCAGCTTTAATACAGGGAGAACACAACTTCCTGATTGTGTGAGTAAAATCAGGTTTTTTCTCTTTGTCAGTTTAATAGTTTCTGTTGTGCCTGTCACTGTTCCCTGTCTGTTTTCTTACCTGGTTCTTCCTGACCTTGTACTTTCTCCTCACGTTCCCTCTTTCCTCTCTCCCTCTTCGGACTGACAATCATACACAAATAGATTGTATTCAATTAGATGAAAAAATTACATTAATATGAAAAACTACTATTAAGATCACTAACAAAAAGTCCTCTCTCAGTGTACTTTCAACCAAAAGGCAAATAACCAAACCACATGAACATCTAATAAAAGATATAAATATTGAAACACTGATCCAACATTATCCTTTATTGACGGATCATTTGTTCTTACACTTTTACCTGAATGTTGCACCTGTTTTTGAAAAAAACTTCCTTATATCCATTATGAACCTGGCTGTCTCTCTCTACACACACACACACACACACACACACACACACACCAGGAGTTATAAGGTTAATGGGCATCCAGTCAGTTAGCTAGTTACTACCTTGGGCACATGCACATATGACAAAATAAGCAGCTTCTCTCATTTAATTTCAAACAGGACAGTGGTAACAACAGCAGGCTACGGAAATGTTTAAGTTTTAGATTTTATTTTATGTATAAATTTATGTATAAATTATAATTGTATGTATAAATTTCAATGGGAGCAACAGGACGGTCAAATGTCGCTGATTTTACTACAGAGCAGGACGGATTGTAGGGTAGCAAACATCGTCGGAAAACATGTTTTCAACACTGCAGGTTACCTGGTGTAATGTTTTTCAGCTAAAAAGAAACATGACTCCTACCTAACTATATAAAGAGTAACTGCAGGTTATGTCCTGTTTTCAGCCAGGTACTTACACCTCTGCTCCGCTGCGTCTCAGAGTAGGGGAGAGGCGAGCTGGAACAAACCATTTGGGAGGGGGGGGTTATCTATACTTTTGTTGTTGAAATGTTACGTCTCAACCAAGTACTGTATGCTTTTTATATTTTTAGTAGTGTGTCACAAAAACAGGAAATACTGTCAAAAAAGTAAGAAATCTTTGGGGGTGCTTTGATTCACTTTTGATTCATTCCATAGAATGTCTCGAAGGTCAAATCCCATAAAACACATGTAGACTGTAACTCCCATTCAAACTTGAATTTCCTCATTAGGATAAAGATCTGGAATTCCTCCACATAGGAATACTAAAACTTTGTAAGGAAAAACTGAAACTGTGAAAACTATGTTTGTAAAATCTATAAAATCTATAAAATCCCCCTCTTGCCCCTGCGGGTGGTCTATTCTCCAAGCTCGGGTCCTCTACCAGAGGCCTGGGAGCTTGAGGGACCTGCGCAGTATCTTAGCTGTTCCCAGGACTGCGCTCTTCTGGACAGAGATCTCCAATGTTGTTCCTGGGATCTGCTGGAGCCACTCGCCTAGTTTGGGAGTCACCACACCTAGTGCTCCGATTACCACTGTTACCTTCACCCTCCACATGTTCTCCAACTCTTCTCTGAGCCCTTGGTAATTCTCAAGTTTCTCATGTTCTTTCTTCCTGATGTTGCTGTCATTCGAAACCGCTACATCTATCACTGCGGCCGTCTTCTTCTGTGTCACAGTTGGAGAAAGAGAGGACCCAGGCACGGAGCTCTGAATGCAAGGCAGTGCATTTATTTACAGTGGTGAAAGGTTAACAACAGTTCAATGTGCAAAGTAGTCAGTCGTGCCCCCCTTCCGTGGTCAAACAGTGGGTGGCAGTAAATTTCCGTTAGTCCTCCAGGTACACTCCCATGCTCGTGATTCTCCTCCGTCCCTGTTCCTAGCTGCACACAGAACAGCGAAAAGTTAATCACTCGTCTGGCAGGCAATACTAAACTAAGCGAACAGTCTGAGAATACTACCAGGCTTAGTGCAATACTCCAGCACTGACTGTCGTTCGGCCACACCACTAAATTGCTCTGCCTAAGATGGTGGATGATTAAAGGCAGCTGGTGGCTGGATCAGTCGCAGGTGTGGCAGCTCCAGAGCAACAGCACTTCCAGGTCGGAGGTCACTCGTTGCCATGCGACCTCCGTAAACAATCGTCACGGAGTAGGAGAGAAAAAGGAAAGAGAGAGGAACACACACACACAAACACAGGCAGGTTGACCGATTGGGGAACCGTCCGACCCCGACATTCTGTTTGTCTACCACCACTATGTCCGGTTGGTTAGCCACCACCATTTTGTCCGTCTGTATCTGGAAGTCCCACAGGATCTTAGCTCGGTCATTCTCCACCACCCTTGGGGGCATCTCCCATTTTGACCTCGGGACTTCCAGCCCATACTCGGCACAGATGTTCCTGTACACTATGCCGGCCACTTGGTTATGGCGTTCCATGTATGCCTTGCCTGCTAGCATCTTGCACCCTGCTGTTATGTGCTGGATTGTCTCTGGGGCATCTTTACACAGCCTGCACCTGGGGTCTTGCCTGGTGTGATAGACCCCAGCCTCTATGGATCTTGTACTCAGAGCTTGTTCTTGTGCTGCCATGATTAGTGCCTCTGTGCTGTCTTTCAGTCCAGCTTTGTCCAGCCACTGGTAGGATTTCTGGATATCAGCCACCTCCTCTATCTGCCGGTGGTACATACCGCGCAGGGGCCTGTCCTTCCATGATGCTTAATCCTCTTGCTCCTCTTTCTTGGGTTTCTGCTGCCTGAGGTATTCACTGAGCACGCGGTTGGTTGGGGCCATCTTCCTGATGTACTCATGGATGTTCACTGCCTCATCGTGGACAGTAGTGCTGACAGTAGCGGTTTTAGATACGGGCGACACGGGCGGTTGCCCGGGGCGGCATCGTGGTGGGGGCGGCATCACGGGCATCGGCAAAAAAAAAATTGCTCGTACTCATGCTGCCCCGACATCATGCCAGCGCATATTTGGAATGGCATAGGCACCGATCGGTTTTCTATCGCCCATTTGCTGGGAGTAAGGGCGCCCTCCGTTTGCGAGGTGCGCCTGCTGCTTGCGGCACAGGGAGGAGAGGGCGGGGCGGCGGGGGATTCTCTGGCTGGCTGGAGCAGCAAAAATTACCAACTCGCAAAATAAAACAAAATAAAACCAAACCAACAAACACGAAAACACCAGACATTATGATACAGACTTATAATTTGCACCGATGTTTTTTCAAAATTCTATACGCGAAAACTGAGCGCGAGAGCCCTCGGTGCGCCTGCTCGCTGCTGATGTCAAAGTAAACTTTATTGTCATCTCCGCTACAGACAATCCAGTATATAGAGAGACGAGACGACGAGGCTCCAGTTACAGCAGTGCAAGTAAACAAACAATAAATATTTAAGAGTAAAAAACTAAATATACACTTTAGGACTCGGGGTAAAGGGATCAATAACAATTTAAAATGTATATTTTATATTTTGCTGATTTAAAGTCTCACACACAACCCGTTTTTAAAGTTTAAAAAAAAAGAGAAATGAAGAGGCGTGTAGCGACTTCCACAGTCGCTAGAGGCCGGGGACTGAGCCTGCCTATTTGCCTGACCCGCTGTCAACTTTACGCAATAATGCGAGAGGTGGAATTGCTTGCTTGTTTATTAAAGTGCTTGACAAGTTTACAGAGCAATGTGATCGGCTCGCGATTCAAACTCTTAAAACATCACAGGCTCTAATGCAACAAGGGGAAACTTGTTGTGCTGCGGTCAACAAAAACTACGGCTACCCAGCCCTGCTCTGTCAAAATCAAAGCAGTGAAAGACAGACTGACAATGCCCTCTTAATGTCGCCGCTAGCACCCACGTGACTCCCGTTACATATCACCATAGCAACCAAACAAATGAAAACCCAGTGACCATTAAAATTCAATACATTTAATTATGGCCCCTACAAGGAGAAACGAGCAAAAGATACAGGTAAGCAGATGTGTCATTGGATAATGGCAGGTCATGTATCCTAAAACATTAAGAATCAGAATACTTTATTAATCCCTAAGGAAATTATGTGGGTTACAGTTGCTCCAAGAAGAAATGGTAAAAATAGTAACAGTAACAGACTAAACTCCAAACAATATATACAATAATATAATATTAATTAGTCAGTGTCAATTGTTGATTTGTCCTGTTCTCATTGTATGACTATATCTGTTTAGTAGCCGTTTGCATACTATGCATACTCTCTCTCTCTTCGTGTGTGTGTGTGTGTGTGCGGGGGGGGGGGGGGTCGGGGCGCCAGAGGGGGTGTTCGCCCAGGGCGCCAAACAGGCTAGGACCGCCACTGGGTGCTGACACTCACTAGTCCTCAGCCTCCTTCCTCAGGGTGCTGGACTTGGGGTGAAACTCTCAATGCATGGTCAGGAGTTTCCTGGTCTTGATGTCAGTGGGTTCGTTCATTCATCTGAATACACGTCGCCAGTCGAAACGACATTCCGATATCATTGCTGTATATCCTGGTGGTTTGGATCAGTGAATCAATGTCTCGTTCACTCTTGACATACAGCTTGATGTCATCCATGTACAGGAGGTGGCTGACAACTGCTCCGTTCTGTAGTCGGTATCTGTAGCCAGTCTTGTTAATTATCTCACTGAGGGGGTTCAGGCCTATGCAGAACAGCAGTGGGGACAGAGCTCCGTGGTAGATCCTGCACTTGATGCTGATCTGTGCTATGGGCTTGGAGTTGGCCTCTAGTGTTGTACGCCACATCCCCATTGAGTTCCTGATGAAGGCTCTTAGGGTCCCGTTGAGCTTGTACAGGTCTAGGCATTCCAGTATCCAGCTGTGGGGCATTGAGTCATAGGCCTTCTTGTAATCAATCCAGGCTGTGCACAGGTTGGTCAGTCTGGTCTTGCAGTCTCGGGTGACTGTTTGGTCTACCAGTAGCTGGTGTTTTGTGCCTCTGGTATTCTTGCCCATCTCTTTCTGTGCCCCACTCATGTATTGACCCATGTGCCTATTGATCTTAGTCACTATGATGCCTGACAGGAGCTTCCATGTGCTACTGAGGGAGGTTATTGGCCGATCTCTTCTGGGGGTCCTTGAGGATCAGGACTGTCCGGCCTTCAGTTAGCCATTCTGGGTGTCTCTCGTCAACTAGCAACTGGTTCATTTGTTTTGCCAGACGCTCATGGAGTGCAGTCAGCTTCTTCAGCCAGTAGGGGTGAATCATGTCGGGGCCTGGTGCCGTCCAACTCTTCATACTGGAGACCCTTTCTTGGATGTCTGCCACTGTGATGGTTACTGGTAGGTACAGGGAGGTTGCTGTGGTTTGCTCTTAGATCCACTAGCCCCTGAGCATTGTCGCTATGGGTTGCATCCTTCTCCCATATTCTCTTCCAGTATTACTCTGTTTCCAGCCTTGGTGGTGCTGTTCTCATATTGTTCCCCTGCCACTGAGAGTACACCTTGGCTGGTTCTTCGGAGAACAGCTGGTTCATTCTCCTGCCTTCGATCTCTCTGGTGTACCTCTTCAAGCGGCTGGCTAAGGCTGTGAGTCTTTGCTTGGCAGTTTCCAACATTTCAGGTATGGGCAGCTTGCTGTACTGCTTAGGCACCTTCTTTGTTGCACCTTTCTGCAGCTCCGATATTTTGCGTGTGCATGGGTGTGTGTGTGTATAACTGTTTTGTACTATAATTTACTCATAAAAGAGTTCATTTAAAAAAAGTCAATTTTCATGCATTTTTTATAAATAATTTTTACTTCATGCTTTATTCTATAGTAAGAAATATATAAATCCCACGAGAGATAAAATATATACAAAACATACACTTTACTCAAAGTTCTTTCCTTTCCTTTTATATATAGAATATATTTTGTTAGAAAAGATTGTGGTCAAATGCTTCAAAGATAATTTGATAACAACACATCTCAATATAATGTCAGAAACGCAGCTTTTCTGGTAACACTGTTGGATATCTACACACAATCTCAGGCAGCACTTGGTTCAATGTTTCCCACAACACCAACACCTATTTCACTCAGTATGAAGAATGTAAATATGAGACAAATGTTTCTGTGTAATTCCATATGTATTTTTTTGAAGACCGACTGTCATCCATCCATTTTCTTAAACACTTCTTCAACCATAGAATGATTCCATAGTCTCTCGACTTTTTTTTAACTGAAATATATCTTCACCACAACACATGAAGGTAAAGCTGTTTACATAAAATAAATAAATGTAATATTGTTTCTTAAGGAGTATTGTAATAAGTTTTCAGTAAATGCTAATGGCAAATTAGACGACAAAGTCATCAATATTCTATTGTATCTGTGGCTGACAATGGAGACTAGTAGAATCATAAACTATGCTCCTATATTTAAGGTTAACCATTAGGTCATGCAGGTAACTAAGGCGAACTTGCTTAAATACAGTGTTATAATCAATAAAGTATGGTAAAAAAGTGGACCTGGTTTACATTGGATAATCAGGCATCATTAGAACGATGGTTGACCCTTTCTTTGGCTCTTTGTCTGGCTCGCTCCAGTTCAGCCATCATGGGTAGGGGACCCTCATACATGTTGGTCTTGATTGCTCGCAGTTTCTCCTGGTAGTCTTTTGGCAAGCCGTTCTGTTCTGCTCCCATTACAATCACCTGCAGTCATTGATGAGAATATATTTCTTATAATCATGACAGCAGCCACAAATGTCACTTGTCAACTGTCTTCAGTGTAATAAAGCAAGAGTGAGCTTCCTATAACTGGATTTTTTAGGTATACCCACTGACAAATATCTAATCAGCCAATCACAGGCACACGGACAGTGTCAACACAATGTGCTGAAGTTCAAACCAAGCATTAGAATGAGAAAGAAAGGTGATTTAAGGAACTTTGACTATGTCAAGGTTGTTCGGACGGGCTGGAGTATTTCAGAGATGGCTAATCTACTGGAATTTTTCAGCACAACCATCTCCACCATTCACAAGAATGGATCAAAAAAGAGAAAATATCCTGGGAGTGGTAGTTCTATGTGTGAAATGCTTCATTGATCCCAGAGGTCAGAGGAGAATGGGCAAATTGGGTTGAGTTGATCAGAAGCCACCAGTAACTCAAACAACCACTTATTACAACCGTGGTTGATTTTGGGGCCCTGTGAAATAAAAAATGTCACTTTAGGGCCCAACATGTTAATACTGCAAACCACGCTAGGCCTTAAAAAACTATGCATGGATCAATATTCAACCTAAATAGATGTTTTTGATTAATATTGAATAATAATAATACATTTTATTTAAGAAAGCGCCTTTCAAAACACTCAAGAACACTGTACACAAGCAATAACAACAACAAACATAACAATTTACAAAATAATAAGGATAAAATGTTGAGCAAATAAAAAAAATAAATTAAAGTAGCAGGATGGAAAAATTTATGTGGAATAGGCTAATGTGAATAGGTGAGCTTTGAGTCTGGACTTAAAAAGAGGGAGGGAAGTGATGTTTCTTATCTCAGAAGAAAGGGAGTTCCAAAGACGGGGGGCAGAGCAACAGAAAGCCCTGCACCCCAGGGTGGCTAGCCGGGGGGAAGGGACGGAAAGAGAAAGAGAGGAGGAGGAGGATCTGAGACACCGAGAAGGAATGGTGATCTGAACCAGGTCAGAAAGGTATGAAGGCGAGAGATGATGGATAGCCTTGAATGTGTACTAAAGTATCTTGAAATTGATGCGGTATTTAACCGGAAGCCAGTGAAGCTGCTGCAGAGCAGGGGTGATGTGGTGCATAGAAGGCGTCCTGGTGATAATACGAGCAGCAGAGTTCTGGACACGTTGAAGCTTATGGATATATTTTTGACTAAGACCAAAAAGAAGAGAGTTGCAGTAATCGATCTGGGAAGTGACCAGGCTATGAACAAGAATGGCAGTGGCATGTGGGGAGAGAAAAGGACGGAGACGATTAATGTTACGGAGTTGGAAATATGCAGACTGAGTGATGTTATTGATGTGTGAGTTAAAAGATAGAGTACTATCAAGGATGACACCCAGAGTTTTCACACATGGGGAAACGGAGACCAGCGAGTTATTGATTGTAATAGAAAAGCTATTAGTTCTGGATAGTGTTTGTTTAGTGCCGACCAGGAGAAGCTCAGATTTGTTACTGTTGAGTTTGAGAAAATTGGAAGAGAACCATGAATTTAGTTCAGCTAGGCAGAGGATGAGGGAGGACGGGGGGATTGCAGAATCAGGTTTAGTGGACAAATAAAGCTGGGTGTCATCAGCATAACAGTGAAACTGAATATTGTATTTACGAAAAATGTGTCCAAGCAGAAGAAGGTAGATAATGAAAAGAAGGGGCCCCAGGACAGATCCCTGGGGCACGCCTGCGACCAGAGGAAAGGGCTGAGAAGTGAAGGATTTAAGTCGAATAAACTGAGTGTGATTAGACAAGTATGATTTAAGCCAGGCTAGTGAGATATGGGAGAGACCGATGGAGGCTAGCCTACTGAGGAGAATTAAGTGAGAAATAGTATCAAAAGCGGCAGTCAGATCGAGAAGAATAAGAATGGAGAGTAAACCAGAGTCAGCAGCCCTGATAAGATCATTGGTTATTTTTATTAGCACAGTTTCAGTGCTATGGAAGAGGCGAAAACCAGACTGGAACTGTTCATACAGATTATTATTAGTTAAGTATGAGTGGAGTTGTGTGGCGACTATCTAATTGTGTGAAAGACTGACGAGTTATGTGCATGCCATCTTTGCATTTTAATATTTGTATTCATAACATTATTATTTTTTCAATTTTTACTAACACTGATTGGTACTTTAAAAAAAATTATGCAATTTTATAAATACAATTTTAAATTTACTTCCATCTAAAAAGTTAAGATATATTTTATTTGTATTTGGTGTACTTTACTCTTTTATTTATAATATTAAGTATTGGCAAAAATAACTTAAATAAGCCATTGGAAATGAATTATAGCCAACTAAAATACGTGTCTCTCCTGAGTCCTAGTGAAACTCAAATAGGCTTTAAATTAATTTAGCTTACTGAAAGCTCTCAACACCTGCAAAAATTACATGCAGCGTGCAAAATGTAAGCAGAGCAATACCCCCTTCTTCAGATATCAGTGGGCTGGTTCAGTGTCAGGAAGATGGGAGTGAGACAGCTTAGCGTGAGCCAGAGGTTTGATCTGTTTGGCCTGGAAGCAGGTCGACAGATAAGTGATTTAGTATACATATGTACATGTTGGCTAAAATAACACAAACACATTATGTACTGATAGAAATAAGATAAGCTAATACATATTAAGAAGGTCAAGAAGTTTCTTTTATATGGGCTTCGCTATGACTTTAAAAACTCTCTCAGTTTTCATGTTTTTTTCAGATGACAGGTTAATAATTTACATAAAAAAAATAAAAGGAAAGGAAAGGAAACAAAATGCACTAATTGACTGTTTTAATGTTTTCTAGGGTCCCTGTCAGTCTCAGGGCCTTAGAATCTATCATGTTTCTCTTCCTAATGGTGTCCCTGGTTACAACCAAGGTATTCAGAATAGCATCTTTGAACCTACAAAACGTTGAACCTTAGGCAGATGGGCTACAGTGGCAAAACACCACACCAGGTGCTGTTCAGGTAGATACAACTGAGGCTGCAACTTGGACAGGCTCACCAAAACTGGACAAAATAAGACTGGAAAAAAAAAAACAGAGGGTCACAATTTGACCTCATATCAACAGTTCAGGCTGCTAGTGTTGCAAAGGCATGCACTGTTTCTGGCTTCCTCTTTGGACACAGTTGTTTCAGTTTCTTAAGTAGAGTGGGATATTTGCAGTTACGGGTATGATCTGCAGTGTTTAGTTAAGTTGAATGTGCCTTGAACTAAGGTTTCCCAGCAGAACTTTGCAAAGAGATAAACAATGTTGTTGACTTCATGAGTCAGTGTAGTGGTGCATGCTCAGTAATCCAGGTAAGGATATTCCAGAAGGAGTTTCTGTTCATCTGGATCATTGTTTTAGTATAACCACCAGTGTGTTAGAACTCAAAGATGACAGTAAATTTGAGAATGCCCTGCAGTTTAACAGATACAAGAACAAGCAGAACAGAGGGAACAATGTAGGTGACACACTGTAGAAGACAAAGGTATCAAAACAAAGGCATGCTGTTAGGCATGTTTGGAGCGCTCGCTTGTGCTGAGGAACAGTCTAGCATTTTAGCTCACAAGCTGTGAGATCTGTAAAACATAGCAAAGCAATGTGTGTCCTAACTGTTTTGGCCTTTCACATAGTCAGGTGATGAGTGGGGGTAGCAAATGAATCCCTTTTCCAGATGAACCAGAGAGAGGGAAATGGATACAAACATATAACCTGAAAGTAATGCATCATAAATTCTGCATGTGGTTGGGTTTTACAACACTGGCTTTGTTTAAATATATATTAAGTGAGACCTGTTGAAGTAAAGGTGTACTAGTCAAATATTTAAGTCATTAAGAACATGACTTTAAATCCTAGAACCACTTCATTTATAATGATTATATGAATAAACAGACTAAAGAATAAGTGTGTGGATAGTTGACATTAAATATGTTTAGCTAGGACTTACATATACAGTAAACTTTCCATTTTTTGTTAAGTTGCTGATTCAGCTTTATGATCATTTTGGAGGACGAAGAACATCTCATAAAAAATAGCGTGACTGTATAATTCCCTCTTGCCCTGTGGGCTGTCTTTATCCTTCACACTCGGGTCCTGCGCAATATCTTTGTTGTTTCTAGGACTGTTCTGGACAGAAATCATAACTGTTGTTCCTGGGAACAACAGCTAGCCCCCTAGTTACTCGCCTAGCTTGGGAATTACTGCACCGAGTACTCTGATTACCACTAGGACCACTTTGCCTTCACCCGCCACATCTTCTTCTTCTTCTCTCGGTCCTTAATATTTCTCAAGCTTTTCATGTTTTTTCCTGATATCGCTATCATTTGGTATAGCTGCATCGATCACTACGGCCGTCTTCTCCTGTTTGTCTACCACCACTATGTCCGGTTGGTTAGCCAGCACCATTTTGTCCGTCTGCATCTGGAAGTCCCACAGGATCTTAGCTCGGTCATTCTCCACCACCCTTGGGGGCGTCTCCCATTTTGACCTCGGGACTTCCAGCCCATACTCGGCACAGATGTTCCTGTACACTATGCCGGCCACTTGGTTATGGCGTTCCATGTTTGCCCTGCCTGCTAGCATCTTGCACCCTGCTGTTATGTGCTGGATTGTCTCAGGGGCATCTTTACACAGCCTGCACCTGGGGTCTTGCCTGGTGTGATAGACCCCAGCCTCTATGGATCTTGTGCTCAGAGCTTGTTCTTGTGCTGCCATGATTAGTGCCTCTGTGCTGTCTTTCAGTCCAGCTTTGTTCAGCCACTGGTAAGATTTCTGGACGTCAGCCACTTCCTCTGTCTGCCGGTGGTACATATCATGCCAAGATGATCCTTCCATGATGGTTCTTCTCCTTGCTGCTCTTCTTTCTCTGGTTTCTGCTGCCTGAGGTATTCACTAAGCACACACAGTTGTGGCCATTTTCCTGATGTACTCATGGATGTTTGTTGTCTCATCCTGGACAGTGGTTCTGACACTCACCAGTCCCCGCCCTACAGTCTCAGGGGGCTGGATTTAGGGTAGAACCCTCAATGGCTAACAAGGAAACTTTCTTGTCTTGATGTCAGTGTCTTCTATCACCTCCTTTGGCCAACTTATTATCCCAGCAGAGTACCCGATCACCGGCAGAATATAGGTGTTGATTGCCTGCATGTTGTTCTTCCTATTCATCTGCCTCCTCCGGACTTGGTACCTTCAGCTGTCCTCAGTGTCTGCTATATTTCCTTCTGGTAGTGCAATTGCCTCAGTTCGGACTACCTTCCCTCTCTTTGTTACCATTCAACTACATTTCTCCAATCCAAATGACATTCTGATGTCATTGCTTTTAATCCTAGTGGTGTGGATGAATGAATCGTTGTCTCATTCACTCCTGGCATACAGCTTAATGTGGGGGCCTGAGGGGATTCAGGCCTATGCAGAACAGCAGTGGGGACAGGGCTCCGTGGTAGATCCTGCACTTGATGGTGACTCATGCTATGGGCTTGAAGTTGGCCTCTACTGTTGTTCATCACATCCCCATTGAGTTCCTGATGAAGGCTCTTAGGGTCCTGTTGGTCTTGTATAGGTCTAGGCATTCCAGGATTCAGGTGTGGGGCATCGAGTCATAGGCCTTCTTATAATCAATCCAGGCAGTGCACAGGTTGGTCAGTCTGGTCTTGCAGTCTCGGGTGACTGCTCTGTCTACCAGTAGCTGGTGTTTCGTTCCTCTGGTATTCTTGCTAATGTGCCCCACTCATGCATTGAGTCATGTGCTTCTTCATCTTAGCCACTATGATGCCTGACAGGAGTTTCCATGTGCTACTGAGGAAGGTTATTGGCCGGTAATTGGATGGGACCGGTCTCCTCTGGGGGTCCTTAAGGATCAGGACTGTCTAGCCTTTAGTTATCCATTCTGGGTGTCTCTCATTGACCAGCAGCTGGTTCATTTGTTTTGCCAGATGCTCATGGAGTGCAGTCAGCTTCTTCAGCCAGTAGGCGTGAACCATGTCGGGGTCTGGTGCTGTCCAACTCTTCATACTGGAGACCCTTTCTTGGATGTCTACCACTGTGATGGTTACTGGTCCCTGTTCAGGGAGGTTGCTGTGGTTTGCTCTTAGGTCTACTAGCCACTGAGCATTGCTGTTATGAGTCGTGTCCTTCTTCCATATGGTCTTCCAGTATTGCTCTGTCTCAAGCATGGTAGAGCTTCTGTTCTCATATTGTTCCCCTGCCACTGAGAGTACACCTTGGATGGTTCAGCAGAAAACATCTGGCTTATTCTCCTGCCTTTGATCTCTCTGGTATTCTGCTTCAAATGGCTGGCCAAGGCTGTGAGCCTTTGCTTGGCAGTTTCCAAGGCCTCAGGTATGGACAGCTTGCTGTACTTCTTAGGCACCTCTTTCTTCATCACACCTTTCTGGAGCTCTGACAGTTGACAGTTCCCTCCGTACTACCTTGATCTTGGCCTCTAGTCTCCTTCTCCATGGAGGGCACTGCTCCTTGGGGCAGCAGTGATCGTGGAGCCAGGCATCTCCATGATCACTGCTGCTGTGGTGTAGATCAGTTGGTTGGTTTTGGTGATGGTTGCAGTAGGGATTGTTCATAATGCTGCATTCAAATCTTCTAGTAGCACTTCTGAGGGTACTTCCCTTACTCTTGGTAACCAGCTACGGATGGTCCAGGTTTCCAGTTTCACCATGAATCCTATCTTTCAGGCCAACTGCTCTCGCACTCAACGTTCCTTCTGTCAAACTTGATGCTTGGTACCCAATCTTGGTTGGGGCTGATGATATCCCCTCACTGACCTGAAGTCCTTGCTCCCCCTTGCTGCAGCATTTGTGTTGTACTTCATCAATCTCGAGTTGTGATAGCAGTTCCTTTCTCTTAATGTTGGAACACTGAGCTACTAGTTGTTTCACCATCAGTCTGGAAGTCGGGTATTGAAGATTTCATAGGATTGTGTCTTTCTATCAGTTATATAAATGGGGTGGACAATGCATTCAAATTGCATTATCTTTTGATATAAAGCAATATAATAGGACAAAGTGCAGCCTTAACAGTTATGATAAAATCGTATCAACACATCTCAGGTTTCCTGAAGGCTGGATATAGTGTTATATTAAACTCCTCTACTTTCAGCTACATATAGATAAATTGGCATCTGAGTGAATGTTTTTAATTCTGCTGATAAAATTATGAAACGACCCAAGATAACAGTAAATGTACCTTCCTTACAATAAGTGAAATGAGTGTAAGTTATTACCGTGTACCATAAAGAGGCATTGTTCTTGAGATCTTATAAATAACATATCAGTAGGCCACACAGTCACAGTGACTAGAGCATGAAAACAGATTTTTCAAATGAATGTGAAATGAAAAAGAATATCAATTTAATGTTACTTTTTAAACTTTTGATTAAAATTAAACAAGGGATTAGCCATTAGCCATTTCTTCCAGTTAGCTTTGGCAGTTAGCTTTGTGTTTACCATTAAATTTGTACTTTTGTTAGTTTTTTAAATGTTCAAATCATTTTAGTTTTAAACATTTGCTTTATCATTTCAAATTCTTAGTTTTAGTTCACTTTTAGTTATATTGTAATAATTACAATTTCAAAACAAGATAACACAAACATTAGACACAATCCCACTGATATACCAGTCTCACAAATACACAAATACCTTCCATGCCTAATGTGACCATATTGGACAAAGACACTAAAGACATTTCCTATATTTTTATTTTTTCAAGTTCATTTTGGAAGTATGACGTGTTGTTTTATTTAGCTTTTTTAAATTTTGTTTTAAAAATTTCAGTTAACTTTAACATCTTAGTTTCTAAACATGTAAATAAATAAAAAATGAAAAAAAGTTTTTGCTTTTTAGATGTTAGTATTTTTGTGGGATTTACTGACATCAGAGACAAAAAATGCATCAGTATAATGTTGAACAATTTTTTTCTAAAATTAGACTCTGTGATCTCAAAAATATTTTTCTCTGCTCCAGCACCACACTAAAACACTCACGACCATGAATACAGTCAGCATCTCACCTTTAGGTACTGTGGTGATGGTGGAGCATACACACAGCTGTTCATTATGTAGGTGCGACAGTTGAGGTCCTGGCCTTTTGTCTTCACTGATAACTCCACAGGACTGTACGCTCCTAATGTCACGTTCTCCTGACTAAGTGTGTAAACAAATGCACACATTCAAAAAAAGCATGTTACATGTCACGTTGACCAGGAGGACACTGAATACAATCCAAGAAGAACCCCCCCCCCCCAAAACTTTACCTGTCAAGAGACTCTAGATCAGACACGTTCATCCTCCACACCACACCCCACACCTCGTCTCCAGGGCTGTGCTCTATGGTGGCAACACCTCCATGCCACCGGTCACTAGCAAGGCCTTTGTGGTTCCCAAAAACCAGTTTATAGTCCTGAAGAGTGACAAAAGGAAGGAATAATTAAATGTGTTTATATGGGAGAGCTTCCCCTTTTTTCACACTATACCATACCTTGAGCCTGGCTACACAGTGTACTGTCGCAGAGGGATTCTTCAGCTGAAGACGTTCCTTTAGGAGGTTACTACCATATGCAAAGTACAGGAAAGTGTGGTTATCCTCCATGTTGTCATCAGTCTCTGTCAGGAGGAAAATTAGAGCCAGACGGACTGATGTAAAGAAAATTATGAACAGTCAAAGAATAAAGTAACACCGGCAGAGGCGGAGAGCAGAGGTGAGCCACAGCTTTGTGGAGGTGCAGCATGCAGAGGTGAGAACGCGTCAGCTACAGAGTGACAGGAATGAAGTGCTGGCCTTCCAGCACCCACACACTATTCTTATGTTAATCCTGTGTACCGCCACTGAGTTCTATTCACACTCACAATACACAGTTTGCCTCGTGTGTTGAGCCAACAGTACTGAGCGACACACACACACACACACACACACACACACACACACAGACAGACAGACACACACACACACACACACACACACACACAGACACACACAGACACACAGACACACACACACACACACACACACACACACACACACACACAAACAAACAGGTGTTTCCAGCTACCTGTGTGTAAGTGTAGTAATAAATTGCTCACAGTCAAAAGTAAACGTTGTGGCGGACCACCAGGTGGCTCCACTCACACCCAAGTTGAAAGGAAGTGCTGGGGTGGAGATTTTGGCTTACTGTATGTGAAGTTTGGAGAACCAGTTAATAAAGTTTGAGTGAGACACTGAGACCTCTCCTGTCGTTATTACATACCTCCACATTGGTGACCCCTGTGGCGAACATGCTAAGGCTCGAAGACGAAGCCAGCTCCGGCCTGGGAGCATCGGCTGCCGCCGGACTTCCACCTCCGCCAATGGCTGCGTTTGCTGTGGCGCTTAAATTGCCGGATTTTTGGCTTCACGACCCTCCTTCATGGTTCGTGCACGTAGAAGCTCAGTTTGCTCTTCGTGGAGTTTCAGCCGACGATACTAAATACCACCATGTGGTGGCCTCACTTGACCCGCTGTCAACCCGCCGCGTGATGACTCTCCTCCGGGACCCCCAGCCCAAGGCAAGTACACCGCCCTCAAGGCGCTGCTGCTGCGGCGTTACTCCCTCTCTGATGCTGAGCGAGCCGAGAAACTCCTTTCCCTCGCGGGCTTGGGCGACGGCACAGCTCTCGAGCTCATGGAGAGCATGCTGTCCTTACTGGGCGCGGATGACGGAGGATTCCTCTTCACCCACCTCTTTCTCCGACAGCTGCCGGCTCCAGTGCGCGCTGGCCTTGCCAACTCCCCGCTATTGGCCACGAAAGATTACCGTTCCCTTGCGGAAGAGGCGGATCGCATCCTCCTGGCTACCAGAAGTTTCGGCGTCCAGGCGATTGTCCCGGATTCACCAGCCGTTTCCCCCGCCCCCTCACCGATGCTCCAGGGGCCCTCCGACTCGTCCACGGTGGCTGGAATCGCTGCACGGCGGCACCGCGGAAAGGGGCTTTGTTTTTATCATCAGCGTTTTGGAGCGAAGGCACGGCGCTGTCTCCCGCCTTGCAGTTTCCAGACCCAGGGAAACGGGCATGCCAGCGCTCTGTAGCAGCCGCGACTGCTGGCAACAAGGAAAGGCTGCTTTTCATAGAGGACTCACGCTCGGGGAGGCGTTTCCTGGTGGACTCCGGCTCACAGAAGAGCCTTCTTCCCCCAGCTGGCTCGGACAGGCTAGCTGAGGGCTGCGGGCCATTGCTAACTGCGGCTAATGGCTCCCCCATCAAAACCTTTGGTGAAAGGTTGGTGACTGTTTGCTTTCATGACCGTGACTTTCAGTGGAACTTTGTTGTTGCTGCTAGCTCTGTGCCTATAATAGGCGCTGATTTTCTTTGTGCTCACGGACTGCTGGTTGATGTTGCTAACAGACGTTTAATTGATGCTGTGTCATTTTCCTCATTACCCTGTTTGACTCGGGGTGCCCAGCCCGTGGTGCATGCTAACTCAGTGGATTCGGGTGACGCTTTTCAGTGTTTGCTTTCTGAGTTTCCCTCACTCACTGTCCCCACTTTCTCGAGCACTGTGACGAAGCACGGGGTGGAGCATTACATAACTACAGTAGGGCCCCCGGTGTTTGCGCGCGCGCGCCGCCTCGACCCTGCCAAACTGGCTGTCGCTCGGGAAGAGTTTGCCACCATGGAGCGCCTGGGCATCGTGCAGCGTTCGAATAGTGCCTGGGCTTCCCCGTTACACATGGTGCCCAAATCTGACGGTCGGTGGCGACCTTGTGGGGATTTCCGCCGTCTCAATAACGTCACAGAGAACGATCGTTATCCCATTCCCCACATCCAAGATTTTTCCGCCCATCTTGCGGGGACCTCGGTTTTTTCGAAGATCGATTTGGTACGGGGATATCACCAGGTTCCCGTGCGCGCGGAGGATGTCCCCAAAACCGCCGTCATTACACCTTTCGGACTTTTCGAGTTTCTGCGCATGCCTTTTGGCCTGAAAGGTGCCGCCCAAACCTTCCAGCGGTTGATGGACTCAGTCTTGCGCGGGCTGCCCTTTGTTTTTGTATATCTTGATGATATACTGGTGGCCAGCGGCTCGGAGGAGCAACACATGTTCCATCTGCGTCAGGTTTTTCGGCGTTTGGCGGAGCATGGACTGATCATTAATCCGTCTAAATGCCAGTTTGGGTTGCCGGTTCTCGACTTCCTCGGGCACCGTATTTCCGCCCAGGGCGCGGTTCCGTTGCCTGACAAAGTCCGAGCTGTTTCAGATTTTCCGCGTCCCACGAATGTTAAGGCGCTGCAGGAATTTTTGGGGATGGTGAATTTTTACAACCGTTTTCTCCCCAGAGCGGCACATCTGCTGAAGCCCCTTTATGGGGCGTTAAAATGTAAGAAGGCTACTGACTCTGTTGACTGGATTCCGGAAAGCATCCAAGCATTTTCTGATGCTAAGTCGGCGTTAGCTAATGCTGCCCTTCTGGCCCACCCATCCCCGTCGGCACCGATTGCGTTGACCACCGATGCGTCGGACATAGCGGTGGGTGCGGTGCTGGAACAGCGAATCTCGGGTGTCTGGCAACCGCTCGCCTTTTTCAGCCGTACACTACGTGACAGCGAGTGCAATTACAGCGTTTTTGACAGGGAGCTGCTGGCGCTCCACCTGGCGACTCGTCATTTCCGTTTTTTCTTGAGGGTCGTCACTTTACCGCATACGTGGACCACAAACCCTTGACGTTTGCCATGTCCAAGGTTTCTGATCCATGGAGTGCATGCCAGCAGCGCCAGTTGGCAGCCATTTCTGAGTTTACCACGGACATTCGGCACGTGGCTGGTAAATCCAATCATGTGGCTGACTGTTTGTCCCGTGCGCTGGTTTCTAACGTCTTTCTCGGCATAGACTACTCCGCCATGGCTGCCGATCAGAGCCGTGACCCAGACATCCTCGCGCTTAAGTCCACGCAGACGGGCCTCATACTGGAGGACAGACCCATGCAGAACGGCGGTCCCCTCCTGGTCTGTGACGTTTCCACCGGCCGCCCTCGCCCGGTGGTTCCCGTTTCCTGGCGTCGTCAAGTTTTTGACTCGGTACATGCTCTCTCTCATCCGGGGGTCCGGGCCTCTGTTAAACTGGTAAGCTCTAAATTTGTTTGGCCGGGCCTTCGCAAATCGGTTAAGGAATGGGCGGCGGCGTGGATTCCTTGCCAGCATGCGAAGGTTCATAAACACACCAAGGCGCCCCTGGAGCAGTTCTTCATACCCAGCAAACGTTTCGATCATGTGCATGTCGATCTGGTGGGTCCTCTGGCGCAGTCACAAGGTTTTACGCACCTTTTGACTATTGTTGACCGCACCACCCGCTGGCCGGAAGCGGTCCCCCTGGCGTCCACTACCGCAGCAGTGGTGGCCAAGGCATTTTTGTCAACCTGGGTCTCGCGTTTCGGCCCCCCCGCGGACATTACCTCGGACAGAGGCCCCCAGTTCATTTCCGAGCTTTGGTCGGCCATGGCTGATGGACTGGGGGCCAAGGTCCACCGCACAACCGCATACAACCCACAAGCTAATGGGATGTGTGAACGGTTCCACCGGTCGCTTAAGGCTGCTTTTCGCGCCTCCTTAAAGGATGGAAATTGGGTTGACCGCCTCCCGTGGGTTTTGCTTGGGCTGCGCTCTGCGGTTAAGGAGGATCTCGGTGCTTCCCCAGCTGAGCTAGTGTTTGGTCAGCCCCTCCGCGTGCCTGGAGAATTCTTGCCCGAGAACCCTCCCCCCTGCTTCGATCCATCGGTGCTATCTCTCAACCCGCTTTTGCACTCGCTTCGGGTTCCTGGTCCGGTGCACCATTGCCTGCCTGACACTTTTGTTCCAAAGACTTTAGAGACTGCTAAGTTTGTTTTTGTCAGGCACGATGCCCACCGGACACCGCTGCGGCCGCTGTATGACGGCCCATTCAGGGTTATCGAACCGGGCCAGAAACATTTTGTTTTGGATTTTGGGGGTCGTAGGGAGACTGTGTGTGTTGACAGACTTAAACCTGCACATGTTCTTCCGGACAGTCATGTAGTGCCGGCCCAGGCCCCTCGCCGTGGCCGCCCTCCTTCGATGGGGTTAACAGACTCTGGTTTTCCCCCCAGGACTACCCCCCGCCCACCGGCGTTTGAGCCTCCTCCTGCCTTTCCTCCTCGCCTTCGCCAGCCTCGTTCACAGGACTGGGCCCATGCTGTGCTGAAAGGCTTTGGCATCTTTGGTACAGGGATGAGGCATGACGTCTTCCACAGCACTGGGACCCTCTGCAGACTCAGACTCAACATGAACAGTTTATGAAGGACTCCACAAAGTTGGGGGGGCACAGGCCTTGAGGACGCAGGGACTCATCCCATCTGGTCCAGCAGACTAACCTGAGTAGAATCTTCTCCACTCAGGTTAGTCTGCTGGACCTGGTTGCGAGTGAAAGTGATATGTGGGGGAGGGGTGTCAGGACTTTTACAGGAGGCAACGGTGCAATGTGGAGAGGGAGTGTGGCTGTGAATTTCAGGCTGAGCGAAAATAGACTGAACTGCATCACTATTATTGTTGAATAGATTTTTTTGTACCTTAACTGGGTTCCAGGAGGCAGTTTATAACTTTCGCGAAGATCGGGAGATTTTTCCATTACGCTGCATTATTGACGTCTGCAGTCGGGTCTCTCATGTTCGCTCTGTTTACGTAGCTCTGTTAGCTTGGTCATTTAGACAATAGGCTGTTGACAGAGTACCGTTAACGTTCGGTTAAAAAGGTTAAAACAGTGCTCGTGTAGTTGTGTCGAATTGTATGCACTTGTGCGAGTTATATACGTTTAAGTTACTTTGTCTTTTGCAGACAACGAGATATAGGCAACGGCAGACAGAAATGAGGCAGGTCGAATCGTCTTGCGTTTCACGCAGGACTAGAACATAAGCATTTTCAGCCATTCAATGTGGACGCACAACTCTGTGAAAACGCATGAAAACGATAGTGTGGACATGGAGCGTTTTCAGACGAAAATGCCGTTTTCAAATCTATCCGGGCTAGTGTGGACGTAGCCTCAGTAAGCCCATCGATATCCTTACCTTGAGGCTCACAGAGTCTCCCCCAGTCTGTCACAAAACAGCCCTGTAGTTCCACTAAGGCCTCCTCCAACCACCTCCTAATACTTCGGGTGGTCATAGGCTCCCTCTTCACATAGTGGAGGGTGAACTGAATCAGCTTATGGTCTGACCCACCCAGTAGGGGTACAGAGGAGGAACTGTATGAGTCCTTTACATTAGCATAAAGTAGATCTAAATTCTCTCCCCCCTTGTGGGACAGACCACATACTGTGAGAAAGTTGGCAGTGTATTGTCCAAGGTGACGTGGTTAAAGTCAGCCGAGATAGCAATGATGGCACTCGGGTGCTGAGTCTGTAACTGGGCTATTGAGATTGACAGACCACATAACTTTCGCGCATTGCATTGTGGGTACGAATGGCACCAAAATCAAAACACTGCATCAAGTGCTAGCATTTCCAGCACCGATAATCATTAATTCTGCGGTTTTAATCCCTACTTGCATTTTATTTGCCCCAAAAACAGTTATGTACAAAACGACGGAGAACACGGCAGGTCCTGACGACAGACATGACGAAAAGGCAACAAAAAAGTACGAGGAAAAAAAATCAAAGGAGTGAAAGGGTCAGACCCGTACGAGCGTACAGAGTGGAGTAAGGACGTTAGCGTGCTGCCCAACTTTCATCACACACATATTTATTATTATATAGTCCTAAGTGTGAGTGCAGACACTCACAAAATGTTTATTAACTTCAGATCCCTGCAACAAGCCCAGGTCCAGTTTACTTTGGTGATTTGGACTATTCCATTTCACAGCTGTTGTTACATTCTTTTCCTTTATCTCCTGTACAGGCAAACGCATCTATTTGTCGTTTCAGGTTGTAGTATTACACAACATTTTCAGATCTAATAGAAATGTGTTTCTATTAGATTAGAGTGTTTCATAATTCATTCAGTTTATTGTCTTTATTTATAACTGGCATTATTGTTTCGTTCTATTATAGAATCTTACAAGAAAGAGGCAAAATTATATTCCATTATGCTTTATTAGCTGCTTCGGTGAAAAACAAATCAACAATGCAAAACAACATACTGGAAAACAGTTATTCATCACTTGATTGCTTCAATACAACCCTTGGGCACATATATGCAGGACTTTTCGTGGCTGTTTTGATAACGCTCTCTCTCTTAACCGATCAAATCTGGCTGTGGTAGCAGCTTTAAACTCGGTATGACCCAGGTTGATAGAGGTGCCCAGTCTGCATCGCATTCCTGCATTTTGTAGGCTGGTTTTCCGACAAAACACAACAAACATTAGCCCACAAAGCCACAGTGAACAAAGCAGCATAGCGCAACTAATTCAAATCAATATAAGACTTATTTGTAACCTACATCATCAATTATGTTATGATAAATTACGTAATAACTACAACAGAAGACTTACCTTTGTGGAAATGCTTGGAGCAGACTAACATGTGAGCTGGAGTGTTCTGGGACGTTATATTTGGTCTTCGAATGGCTGCAATCCAGGTCATCCGTCGGCTCTTTGTTACTTCAGAAACATGGCTTGAACAATTTCTCTTCCACGACGTAATCCGATAAAAAACGATTTCTTTACCCGTCGGCTTCCCGTGGCTGTCATGCGACCGGCTATTGCAGTTAATAATACAACAGCTTCTTGCCATTTTTTGTGTTTCTTTTTATCGCTGTGTGACTGTTTTCATGTGAAAGCCTGCGTGCGCTAGTACCGCTTGCCACTCGTTCCCACAATCCTTTGCGGTTTTACCCCGGAATGACATCACATTTTCAATCTCTATAGGAGAGTGGATAATGTCACATGGAGCGGTGGGTGTAGCAGAGGGAGGACCGTAAATAGCCACCAAAGATCACATGGGTAAATTCCCAGGGCAAATAATACGGCCTGAGTCCAACAGTGCACAGTTCAATGTCCGGACAACAAATCCGCTCTTTAAATGTTATGTGAACAGGATTACACCACTGGTTGTTCACAACAATAACAAGCCCCCCTCCTTTCTGCTCACCGCTTGCAGCAGTATGTTATCAGAACTGCTTCAGTCCAAAACTGTTGACCTGTTGGTCTTTGATTGTTCGTTCACTGTAAATAAATTCACTGTTGCCAATCAGGACGTCCTGCGTTTGGGTCCTGTTTTCCCTTTAAGCCTTTTGATGTGTAAATGGTATTTTAATGTCGTGAGTTCTACTGTAAGTGCAAATGTAACAAGAATAAAAATAATTATCTGAGTCTTACAACAAACAATTGATAGATTGATACATATATACCATCAGAACAGTGTACATCACTGTCACAACAGTGTTTGTTTTCATTCAAAGGCTTTATGATTTTTCCTATAATGGTGGGCCGGTCTCTAGTCAAAATGACCGGGACGATTTTTTTGTCCCAGTCCAGCTCTGTATGCAGCTCATCTGCAGTCTGGTGTTACCTACATCTTCCTATTCAGAAGGCAGAATTTCCGAGTTCTGAGTACAATCAAAAGCACCACGACTGCAGTTTTTGTGTTGGATGTAAAAAGCAGGCTAGAATCATGGCGGCGGTCAACGACGGTCCAGGTGTGGGATTTCTCTCGTGGAAATGTGCACATTATTTTTTCCTTTCTATTGGTAGGTGGCACAGTGCACTTGTGGCAAGTAAGCAAGCTAGAAGACTGGCAATCTGGCTGGGTATCCAGTTACGGAAGCAACACATTAACAAGAGAATTCTGAGTAAAACCAAAGTTACTTTCCCTAGTAACTAGTTACTCTGAAAGTAACGAGTAACTTGAAGTAACTGAGTTACTTTTGATAGAAGTAACTAGTAATGTAACTAAGTTACTAATTTAAAGTAACTTACCCAACACTGTACATTACACAAAAACATCACATGGGGAAGACAGGTCAGAGAGGTATAACAATGGAAAATGCACCACATGAGGAAAGATAAGGAGAAAAAAAAATAACTCCTCCCAGACTGAGCTCCGACAGGGAGATCAGTTTGAGAACAGAAAAAAAACACCTCTGCACATAGCACATGAAAAAAACCAAAAAACAAAACAAAACAAAACCTCTTAA
Organism: Oreochromis niloticus; assembly: GCF_001858045.2. Lineage (NCBI taxonomy): Eukaryota > Metazoa > Chordata > Actinopteri > Cichliformes > Cichlidae > Oreochromis > Oreochromis niloticus. The sequence continues at coordinate 1,675,271 of NC_031976.2, read as the reverse complement.
TTCACCAAAGAAACACATGACAAGCAACAGGGGCGGGTAAAGGGTGAGAGACAGCCAATGTAGACAGTACATCCGGGCCTGCAGCATAAGCGCTGGTCTCCATGATCCACCGTCAGCATCGGAAGGGAATAAGCGTCGAAGGCGATTGGAGAGGGGAGGGGGGATGAGTGTATGTCTGCATGTGTATATATGTCTGTGTGCGTGTGTGTGTGTGTGTCCAGAGTTCAGCTGAGACAGTGTCCTTCACCCTGCCAGGCTAAGTAAACAGTCTTCCAGCCAACCAGGTGGCCTTGCATAGAAAGGGAAGAACAGTCAAAACACAGTCGTTATCAGGGTGTTGTTGTTCAGCTCCAGCCTTGCATGAGTGATGGTGCTTTTTAGTTTAGTGCGAACAGCTCATATGAATTTCCAAGCAGTTCTACAGTCCAACACTGGTCTCTCAATCTCCCGTTGGAGAGCCGCGAGCTTCGCCATACTTGCGCTCTGTGATGTTGTCATTCTTGTGCCCAAAGAGCCAATTCTGAGAACTCACGACAGTGTGCCTCCCCGAGATGTCATCCAATTTATGCTCAGAGATGTTATGCCGAGCGAGCCCTTCCGAGATGTAATCCAGTCTGCACTCAGAGATCTTATTCTGAGTATTCACAGCAGCCGTAAGCCTTTCTAAGATCTTATCCGTGCTGCACTCAATGAGCCCATTTTGAGAAACTCACGCCTCTTCCCATCGTTTCAATCCCAGCGGGCAGCCTTGTGGGGATTTGAACAGCCGGTTCCGCTTCCTTAGTTCTCCAGTAAGTCAGGGCCAAGCCAGCTCCGATCAGCCAGAACCCTGTTACCATGGTTTCAAATAGGTAGATATCTTCAACACTCAGGCTCACCAAGCCCAAACTTCTCGTTGAAGGGGTGTCAATTGCATTCAGAGACCAGTTGATCAAATCCATAATTCTCTTTTAGGTTTTAGAGAACAGACTGTGAGAGATGTCTGTGAAGGTTCTCAGTCATCCAGGTCATCGTAGTCAAAGGAGTTTGCAAAGAAAAGCGTCTGGACTTCTTTAAGTTGCTTGAAGACGTTTCACCTCTCATCCGAGAAGCTTCTTCAGTTCTAAGGTCAAATGATCTTAGAAGTGTACTTCAGACCCAGCAACACACTCAGACAGAAACTGGTTCACCCGAAAGACAAAACTCCAAAACACAGACTGAACAACGTGGTGTATGCTGTACAGTGCAGCGAGGAATGCCCAGACCTCTACATTGGAGAGACCAAACAGCCACTTCACAAGCGCATGGCACAACATAGAAGAGCCACCTCCACAGGACAAGACTCAGCAGTCCATCTGCATCTTAAGCATAAAGGTCACTCTTTCGAGGATGCCAATGTTCACATATTGGACAGAGAGGACAGATGGTTTGAAAGAGGAGTGAAAGAGGCCATCTATGTCCACTGTGAGCGACCATCTTTGAACAGAGGCGGTGGTTTACGACACCAACTGTCTGCCATCTATAATCCAGTTTTGAGTTCCCTCCCCAGACGCCTTAACGCCCACTCACATCCTGGGCCATCTGACCTCAGGAATTCACATGACAAGGTGGGGCCAGGTTTCACAATGAGCTCACCCGAAACCCTGGCTGATTAGGTCCCACACCTGCTTTCACACCTTGGCTCATGTGATTAGAGGATCACCAGGGGGTCCTTTGTCCCTCTTTGGGGGGAAACTCCCACTGGGTTTAAATCTGGGACTCTCGGCCATTTGACCTTAGAACTGAAGAAGCTTCTCGGATGAGAGGTGAAACGTTCTTTGCAAACTCCTTTGACAGACTGTGAGAGAGTGTTCCAGGGAAAAGTAATACAAAAAACACGAGACTAGACAAGGGAGAGGGGGAGGAGGAGAGGAGAAAAGTGCGACCGCCTTCGTCAAGAGCAAGAGCAGAAGAAGATATTTTAAATACAACGAGGGTTTTTACAGACAAAAACACTGCAGCCCCCAAGAATACCAAAGACCTGAGGCCACCCATGTTGGTTACAACTAACTCATGTTTTATTAAATTATTCTGTCTGTGATTGTTGGATATTACGCACATGAAAGAACTTACTGCTCAATCTAATATTCAATATAGGCCAGTTATTGGCTATCCTAATTTAATGGTGGCCTTTGTTCGTTTGCAATGTTGATTCACCGTGTAGTGACAAAGTCTACTCATATAATAGATTAATAATAAACTGTGTCTCGTTTATGGTAACAGGGCTGTTAAAAGTAACATTACTGAGGCACAATGAGGATTAGACAGGAAAGAGAACTCTAGCAGACAAAAATCAAACATTAACACACTATCACGTGAATACGCTATCATTCCACACAAAAAAGCAAAGGTTTGTCAGAAATGGTCACGGTACGATGGATAGAGGAATCCAATCAGAATGACACTTTGTTCTTGCATTAGAACAGCTGAACATGTAAAACCTGTCAGTAAAAGACAGTTTGTGCTGTTGTGTTTGGGGGTCAAAAGGCTAAGAACATGCAAACATGGTACAGAGTTTGCTAGCTGTGATCATCCTCACTATCTGTGAGGAACACTTCACCTGTTGCTTCAGTTTGATATGTGTGAGCTTGAATGGCTGTAAACCATCTGTTTTCTGCTTTTTACATCTGTACATACAATGGCAGCAAATAACCCTTCAGTCACGACGGTGATATTAGCAATATTCCATATTAATCCTGTCAGCCAAGCCTGTAAGTCACTGATAAACGCATGATTTAAATGATCAAATATATAATTTGGGCAGTCTGGGTAATTCTTTTTTTATTTATTGTCCAGAACATTCCATAATTTTTTCTAAAAATTTAGAAATAACCTCTATTCACAAGAAATCATTTACTGGGTATTAATCATTAATACTGGACAGTTTAAAGAATGTCACTTGCTTACTCATGAGCCACTCATTTATTGTGTTGTGGGTGTCAGTGCTCCAACTCTTTCTCTCTCTGTGGATTCCTGGAAACGTGGCTGCTTTTTCACTCAGCTTAAACAGCGGCTCCACTCAGATCTTTATACTTGCTGTTACTGTACACAGCACTGTCTCACATCTTCTGTTACCGCTCCTTGTTTTATCTAGTCTGTTAATCTGTTATTTCTGTGCTCTACAAACCTGAACTATGAGGCCTAATATGGGACTTAGTGAGGTAACATTAGGTCTAGAAGAGTGTGCTACCGAGATAAATTTATGAATTAGTGAGCTACGTCCAGCATATAGTACAAGTTTTTATTATTTGGGTTTAAATCACCATATGTTGAATACATACACTAATATGTGGAAGGTTGGACTGGTTCTTATATGGCGCTTTTCTACTCTTCTGAGCACTCAAAGCGCTTTACACAGCAACTCACCCATTCGCACAAGCACATTTTTCTAGGTGCTTTAAGTAACATTCACACACTCATACTCTGATGGATGCATCGGAGAACAATATGGGGTTAGTATCTTGCCCAAGGATATTTGGCATGCAGACTAGGGGAAGCCAGGAATCGAACCACCGATCAGTAGATGACCTGCTCTACCACCTGAGCTACAGCCACCCCGATTATTAGGTTATGTTCAAGATAAGCGATTTTTTAAGTGGTCTTAAACTTTTGATCAGGACTGTATTATTTATTGTCTTATGTATCCTGAGGAATGCCATTTGTGTTTTTGTCTACATCTGAAAATGTATAAATAAAGTTTTTAAAAAATTATAGACTGATCATTTCTTAGTTAGTGGGCAAACATAATTTCTTCCCTGACTGTATAAATGTATGTGCAATTTACATAATAATTATTAAACAATGACAAAAGCAATGCAAACAGGACTGGTAAATGTGAACAATTAACAACACATTCAGATAGATCACTGCTTAGACTAGGATATGGATGCTATTCACCTCAAGGAATGCAAAGATACAGTTAGCTTCTATAACAACTCCTCTCAACACAAAACTAACAGGTCTTGCAGTAAAATGATAACCACAAAGATCGTGATGGTAATAAACCTATTATTACTTACAGTTGCTTCATAAATGCACAAAAGGAAATCTCCAGCTCCAGCTGTTGTGCTGCTGTAGCAGAAAGAGCAACCAGCCATGAGATGTGATTAATGTTTTTGCCACAAGGTGTCACTGCTAGGCAAACATATAGTGCCATGAAAAAGTATTTGCTCCCCTTTCTAATTTCTTAGATTTTACTTTTTCACACTTAAAGGTTTCATTTACTAGTGATCACAGAGAGTTAAGAGGCACCCAGTGATTCAGTATACAGCAGATTTGATAAGAAATCTTTATTTTAAACAAATAAACAAAAAGCTTGTTCAGTTTGTAACGTTGGGTTGTGTTCAGAGGTTGAGAGGAGGCGGTAGAAACCTTAGCAGGATAGTAGGAAGAATAGATGATCACACTGGTACTGGGAATTCCACAGCGTATCCTTTAATGCATCTTTTTTTCATCAAACATACAAGGCCCGGTTCAATGGCTGCTGCTTATCAAACATGGCAAACAGTGTTCATACAACCTGTAACGTTGCAAAAGTCTCTGGAGAGGTAAAACATATAGGCCCTTTCTCAATTCTCAAGTACGCGAGTCCGTACTCGTGATTTATACAATTGGAACACCAGCGTACTTGATGATGTCGCAGGTCCGGAGTTTTTACTGCCGTCCCCTCTTAATTTAACTGTGAGTAATATGTTATGAAGTTTAACTTTAACCACAGCCAAACCGATTTACTCAGGAACAAATAAGATATAAGATAAGATAAGATATACCTTTATTTGTCCCACAAGGGGAAATTTCATGTTAAGGCTGCCGACCTATTGCACGCAATGGTGGCGCCATCTTACCCTCCGACCATACATCACATGGGGAAGACAGGTCAGAGGGGTATAACAATGGAAAATGCACAACATGAGGAAAGATAAGGAGAAAAAAATAACTCCCCCCAGACTGAGCTCCAACAGGGAGATCAGTTTGAGAACAGAAAAAAAACACCTCTGCACATAGCACATGAAAAAACTCTTAATACACCAAAGAAACACATGACAAGCAACAGGGGTGGGTAAAGGGTGAGAGACAGCCAGTGTAGACAGTACATCCGGGCCTGCAGCCTGTGCGCTGGTCTCCTTGATCCACCGTCAGCATCGGAAGGGAATAAGCGTCGAAGGCGTTTGGAGGGGGGAGGGGGGGATGAGTGTACATCTGCATGTGTATATATGTGTGTGTGTGTGTGTGTGTGTGTGTGTGTGTGTGTGTGTCCAGAGTTCAGCTGAGACAGTGTCCTTCGACCTGCCAGGCTAAGTAAACAGTCTTCCAGCCAACCCAGGTGGCCTTGCATAGAAAGGGAAGAACAGTCAAAACACAGTCTGTTATCAGGGTGTTGTTGTTCAGCTCCAGCCTTGAGACAGCAGCTGGTGCCGAAGGGGTCTCCGCATGAAGTGATGGTGGTTTTAACTTTAGTGCGAACAACTCATATGAATTTTAAAGCTGCTCTAACAGTCCGACACTGGTCTCTCAATCTCCCGTTGGAGAGCCGTGAGCTTCTCCATGATGTTAACAAACGTACGCTCCGTGATGTTGTCATTCATGTGCTCAAAGAGCCGATTCTGAGAACTCACGACTGCAGTGAGCTTCTCCAAGATGTAATCCAGTCTGCACTCAGAGGTCTTATTCTGAGTGTTCACAGCAGCCGTAAGCCTTTCTAAGATCTTATCCGTGCTGCACTCAATGAGCCTATTTTGAAAACTCGCGCCTCGTCCCATCGTTTCAATCCCAGCGGGCAGCCTTGTGGGGGTTTGAACAGCCGGTTCCGCTTCCTTAATTCTTCGATAAGTCAGGGCCAAGCCAGCTCCGATCAGCAAGAACCCTGTTATCATGGTTCTGAATAGGTAGATATCTTCAACACTCAGGCTCACCCAAGCCCAAACTTCTCGTTGAGAAAAGGGTGTCAATTGCATTCAGAGACCAGTTGATCAAATCCATAATTCCTCTTTTAGGTTTTAGAAAACAGACTGTGAGAGAGTGTTCCAGGGAAAAGTAATACAAAAAACACAAGACTAGACAAGGACACAAGAGGCTAAGCAGGGAAGCTAAGGGAGAGGAGGAGGAGAGGAGAAAAGTGTGACCGCCTTCGTCAAGAGCAAGAGAGCATAAAACACTGAAATAAACCAAACATTAACATTTAGAAGTGATCTAAGTGACTTATACATCATGTTTAACCTCAGCAGCGAAATCTCTATTAATAAAACTAGTGTACATGTATGTCTTAATAAAAACAAGCAGGTGAGATGTTAGAACGCTTTTATTTTTATTTTAGTGGACACTCAATACAATAGACAGCTGCTGGGGTTTGGGGTTTGTTTAACCTGAGTAGCGAAAAGACCGCGGGGGGGTTAAAAACGATGTGCCGGGAGTCCGCTGTTCTCGCCGGCTCTAGTGATCCTCGACCTCACTGTCTGCTATGGAGCTGGCAGGTCACAGACGTCTCCGAAAACGTCGGAGCACGTTTGGAAATATATGATATCTTGATAAATCGAGCAGATATTTGAAGTTTACACAGCTACACTCTCGCTTGAAAATAACTTAAAAGTTTATTTTGTGACCCAGAAAGGGTAATATTTAAAAGTTTTTAGCCCCGCTCGTCCGCCATTGCCACGTTTGAGTTTCGGACGAAATGCATTCTGGGATATTTAGCTGTACCAAGTCCACACAAGTCACCACCGATGCATGCTCAATAAAACAGGCGGAGCGAGAACACATCCGGGAATTTTTCGCGTGCTCGGCTTGATGCGTACTTTGAATTGGAACAGTACTTGGTCTCCGACTGATGACGTATCACGAGTACACGAGAACGCAAGTACGCACAAGTACGCATATTGAGACAGGCCCATAAAGTCTGTCTCTCTCCATGTACTCGTGTGCAAGCACGTTGTTCCTGTCGCTACCCGATCCATACCGGAAACCCGATCGGTACCACGCATGCTCAAATCTTACGTCACTTCCTCTATTTACCAACATTGCGACAGTACGGATCGTGTAGTGACAGTTCCCACAATTCACAGAGAGGGCAGTGGCGCACACTAATGACATCATAAATCCTTGACTTAGGTTGCATTAAAGAGACACCACACCATTGTGACTGTTACAAGTTCCAGGTTCCAGCTTCCCTACAAAATACAGTCTACAGTCAATCGTTGCATGGATTTACTGTAAATATGTGGTCAGATGGTGGAAGAGGTATATGTCATATTCTGTAGTCAAAGCTAGAAATAAAATAAATGACATTCAGATCAGTGAGTCTCACTTAAGATTACTGAGGAAAGAACTTACTTTGGAAGTAAAATAATGATGAAAATAAAGATGAAAAAACTTAACACATTTTGCTTCTTGGAACTTCTGAACTCAGAATAAATCTCACTGGTTTACAACAACATAGTAGAACGCCAGAATTAGAAAACAGATTTTGTAGAAGACAACTTTCAGCAAGCGTGCTTTACTGGGTTGAGGTTAGGTGAGTTTTACATTGAAGAATTTGTCTTTTCTTCACCTTCAGAAACACTTAGGTTGCTTTTGCAGTATGGTTTGGGTCATTACTCATTTGTATTCTTTTTCTACTGTGAGAAAAAGTGAAAGTTAAGCACATGGTAGGCCCACAAAGAGTGCGCATGCACTGCACTCCAGAACTGCCAGCTTTGCTTGTTTACACACTCCAAGACACACAAGCTTAACACAGTGACTGAGGAGACATAGGGGACATAGAGACAAGGGTGACTAGACATGAAACGTGGGACACAAGACCAGAAACTAAACACAGGCTAAGATAAATACTATTAAATCTGGTTCTTTGTATTCTTTTACTGAATAGAGAGAACACGACTCAGTTGGTCAAAGTATTTATAATTATTTATTTATTCCTCTTCCGGAAGAGAGAGACGTGCACAGCTCAAAGCCAGTTGCAGATGTCTAGCATTAGAAGCCAAAATGTGTATCATATAAGTGTTATTTTGGACCTTTACACGTCACACATAGTTTCGATAAAAACAACTCCTTCTGACCTGACTTGATGTGTGTGTGTGTGTGTGTGTGTGTGTGTGTGTGTGTGTGTGTGTTACTTTGTTCCTGTCATGGTCCTGGGCCACGTTGGCCCAGTATTCTTAGTTTTCATGTATTTTGTTCCTTATTTAGGCCATGCTTCCTGAGTTGCTCTGTTACGTGTTTTTCCCCTTGTGACTCTTACCCCCTGTGTGCCCCTCTGTGTATCTGTGAGCCCTCGTCTCTCCCTGTGTTTTATTCCATGTTTTACCCAGCCCGTTATGTCTGTGCTCTCCCCGTGCTCTCTCTCCGCCTGTCTGAACCTCTGTGCACTTCCTGTTTTACTTTGACAGTCCCTCGTCAGTATGCGTCATGTTGTGTTCACTCCTGCCCTGTCTCGTTATGATGATCAGTGTCACCTGTGTTCCCCGTGTGCTCCCACTCCCCTCGTTAACCCTCTGTGTATTTAGGTCTGCGTCTCTCTTAGTTCTGTGTTGCGTTCTCCCTCATGGCTGTGTTTCCCTGTGTGTTAGTTATCCATGTCCTAGTTTAGTTTTGTTATATTTTTTCGTGCTAGCCTGCAATAAAGCAGTGTTTTGAGTTCACTTTTGTCTCGGTGAGTTTTGCGTTTGGGTCCTTCTCCTGCCTGCACACAGCCGAAACATGACAGTTCCGCTTTTTCTGTCCTGTTCTTAATATATTGCCTGTGCAGCTCTGCACTTCCTGTATTTTTAGTCTGGCTGAGCACTTGGTTTATGAGTCAAAGCTGGTCTTGTTCTATACAGGCCTTTATTATTACAGTACATAAAACAATATAATCAGAAAAGAAGCGCTAAGAATATATATTTATTCTTTAACAGCTCCCCCTTTTTAACTCATATAATTTTATGAGTTAACCTAATTAACTGACTCTCTCATTAACCTGTCCAGGGTATCTTCCTCCTCATTTTGCCTCCAACAGCGGCATCATGGCCCCTGGCCTTCTGACCCTGGGTCCACTGCCTTGTTGATGAGACGCACTGTCAACACGCTAATACACGGCACACTGCAACAACAACTTACAATATTTGCTAAAATATAGCGAGAGAAACCATAATAGACAAAATAAACCCTTTCCATTACCCCAACATGAATGTCATGCATTCATGCTTCTGGTCCCTTCAGAGTTTTAGGTCAGTCGTACTGTCTTTTGCCTGCTGTTAATTCTTCAAGTCCACAGTGTTGCTCTGTCTGTCTTTTGTCTTCAGGAAGAGATTGACCGTCCTTTAAGCTTCTTCTCAGGATAAGGACAGGATGAGAGGTGGAGCTGTGAAATTTTCAGCCAAAACCTGGCCTGTTTGTCGTTCTGGCCGCTGTATTCATGTAGGAGGTTGAGCCAAGTCCATGGGCACCTGTATTAACACACTAAGACATTTATTTAATATCATTTTCATTACTAGTTCTTAACACTTTCATTCTCTGATCCCTCTGTTTTCATTTTGAAACGTCTCTATTTCAGTCGTTGCACATAGAGCCACTCTCCCTCAAACTGCCTGCAGACATTTTCACTTCCTGTCACACACACACACACACACACACACACACACACACACACACACACAGTTTTCATACACACACACACACTTCCCTTGCTCCTCAATTTCAGCCACACACTATATACTATACCCTCTTTAATTCTACTCACTTTTAATATAAAAACTGCACCCTCAGCCAGGGGCGGATCTAGAAGGGTGGCATGGGGTGGCAAGCGCCACCCTAAAATGATCCCTTGCCACCCCAAGTGCCACCCCAGTTTTGCATATGACAGTGTTGTGTATTAAAATAAGATAGCATTAACAGTTTTAGTGTAGTTACAGTCAACAGTGAATATAAATGCTAAAACTGAATACTGAATAATTATAAATACTAAGTATTTATAATTATTTATTTATTTATCTTCCGGAAGAGAGAGACAGCTCCCACCCTGGTTTCAACATGTTCAGCCTGCTTCCCTCAGGGAAGCGCTACAGGTGCATCAGCACAAAAACCCACAGACTCGAAAACAGTTTCTTCCCTAAAGCCATAACCACCCTGAACTCACACATGCACCAATAACACAGCCCCCCCCCCCCCCCCCCCCCCCCCCCACACACACACACACACACAATTTTTCCAATTTCCTCTATGAACCACCACTGTGCAATACCAAATTCTATGTGCAATAACCTAACTGTATATACATAACACTATTTATTACATATTACTTTTTAACACTGGCTTGTATATTTGTACATATATATTTTCTCTCTGATATTACTATTCATATGTATATAGTGCTGCAGAACTGTGCCCCCCCCCCCCCCAGTATGTTTGCACTGAGTAGGAGATGCTCTGTATCTCATTGTGCAACCGTATAGTGAGAATAAAGGCATTCTATTCTATTCTATTTAAAATTCAGAGGTGGGCACCGGCGCCAGAGGTGAGGCTGAATACACAGATCGTCCTCTGGACGCCGTATAGCATAGCGTAGCGTATAGAAGTGGACAGAGGGAGAATGCCTCCCCTGCACCCTGGTGACACACCTGCACCCCAAGGCCCTGCATTTGAGTTTGTATGATGAACACCCAGGTTGAGTTCATCCTCTACCTCTGCTAGATTTCTTCCCCACCTGCAGAGTGAACTCCTGGAGAGCAGAGACCCCTTGCAAAGGATGGTAACAACCTCCCTGGGAGCTGAAGAGGCCCCCAGTTCCATCAATGCACCAGAGGCCCCCCGTACCAGGGCTGGGCCCCCATGCATGCACCTACCCACAACCCCGGTGATACACCTGACACACCAACAAGGACCCAGAACCCCAAGTCCCTAAGCCTGCCCCGGATCCACCAAGGGGCAGCCAGGCTACCAGGCCAGTAACCCACGTCTGCCAGCCCTGCTGCACACAGCCACCGGGAAAACACCACCCAAGAGCCACCAGAGGCCCTAACCAGGTCATGACCACAGCCCCCGGGTTGGGCCCGGCCCCTTGGGAAGTAGTGTTGAAAGTTCGGCAGATCTAGTCCTCCTTTGTTCTTTGTAGTGTTTTTAAGCTGATACGCGGGGGTTTATCTTTCCAAAGGAATTTAGAAATATACAAATCCAGAGATCTGAACCAGGCTGGTGATTGTTTGTTCGGGATCATTGAAAATAAATCATTGATTTTTGGCAAGACCATCATTTTTGTTGAATCCCCTTCCCATGAATCATATGGTTAGAGATTTCCATCTAGCCAGATCGCCTTCTACTTTCTTTAACAGTGGGATGGGCTTTAATTTAGTTAAATCTGCAAGCTTAGGAGAGACATTAATACCTAAATATTTAATATTTCCAGACTGTAGTGGGGTAGAAGAAAAATTATGGAAGGAGCAGTTAATGGAAAGAACAGTAGATTTTATACAGTTAATTGAATAATCTGAAACTCTTGAAAAAGAGTTTATCAATGTAATTACCTCAGAGAGAGAGAGTGGTTTGTGAGTTGTGGAGAAAAAGCAACACATCGTCCGCCTAAAAACTGATTTTATGCTCTACATTCTTGCACTTTAAGCCCTTTGGCCTGTCTAATTGCTGCTGGTGGTTCAATAAAAATTGCAAACAGTGAAGGAGAGAGTGGTAAATTCCTAGTATAAAATCTCCACCAGGGACAACCTCGCATCAAAGCTGGGCAATCGCTTATCGATTGACTCCAGGATGTCAGTACAGTCTTTGCCAGCAGGTGATGTTGTGCCGGGGGAGTCTGCTGGGTGACTTCTTTTCGAGGGCGGAGTCTCATTTTTGGCCGGGGAAGAGGCGCTCTGGGCCTTCTTCATAACTATATCCTTGAAGCACCTGTCGACGTAATCTTGGAGAGTGTCTAAATTCTCCCCGCTGACGTTTCTCAAACGGAAACGTGTTGATGATGAAAATAGCACGTCTGCCTCTAAAGTCTTTGTGTTTTCCTGACGGGCGTCAGTAACAAAGTCAGACACAACTTTATTTCTTTTTCATTTTGGCTAAAAACAATTTTACATAAATGATTTTAAAACAGGACACAGACACTGTGATTGCTGACCTCATATCAAACATGTACTGAGTCATGTTTGATGTTTGTTTTTATATCCAACCTTTACTCTCAAACCTTGAAACAGCAGCAAGTCTCAGCTGAGAGAATACAAACTCAAACTGTCGAAGCAGGTTGGATCGTTTCGATTATAAATCAGCTGGAAGCGCCACGTTTTCACTCAGTCTTTATTTACAGCATGTTTTAAGTGTTTATATGATGGGGGAATATGATTTATGAGCAGCGTGCAGCCTGCTGTACTGAAATCACTGAATGAAGAGCAAACAGTGTGTCGCATTGTCACGGGAAGATGCGTGTATAAATCTGGTGATTTATTAAATGTATAAATGTTATTATACTTCATTCTAATCTGCTGCTGAGTCTTTTACGCTGATGGAAGTACAGATAACAGAGCACACACAGCATGAACACCTGTTCAACCAATCACATTCATTTCACTTTGACCAGCCATGAAATGAAGCGTTCATCTCTTCCTCTTTTTATAACAGTGTTGCATTTGACTGGTATATTTTTATGTTCTTTGTACTGTAGATTTTCACGATGAGTTGACACGAATAAGGATCATTTTCTGTAAAAGAACATGGACATGACCTGTGAATTAGATTAGTAGATGACTGTTAGATTAGTTTGATCCTGCCAACACGTTCATGTTACTGCACTGCTGGGTTCACTCAGAGAGCCGATAATCAGCTTCATGTGGCCGTTTATCCTGGTCCCAGTGTTAGGGTCAGTGAATCCAGGTAATGGAAAGATATGCTGGATATGCTGACCTCACTCTGTGGTATACAGGGCTCTGAGACTGCCTGTTTACCCTCATGATTAATATTCACAATGAAAATATTAGTCGACCATTGCGAAGTCTGTATGTGTTTAATAGTGTCTATGAAGCCTGGTACAGTTAAACCCAACAGTTACTACATGACGGAAACACCAACGTTATCTCTTTTAATAAAGATGATGCGTTTATACGCAGGTCACGCCGATTATTGAACAAAAACCACAAAGATGTTAATCAGATTTATTTGCTCTCTCTCCTTCTTAGACATATTTTCAATGTTGAAACATACTGAAACAAGTACGACTCATACGAACATCAGGAGAGAAAGACCCAACAGATATAACCTCAGTAAATGAAGTCAGTGTTCAACCTGACAGTCAGCGGGGGTTATGACAGTTGTGCACCGGGACCTGTGCTTTGTCGCCAGTATAACAGCTCGAGCGGGTCTATCACACACTTTGCAGTGAGACTGGGCTGGGCAGACATCTCCGAAATCATCAAAGCACTTTTGCTAATAGGCTCTATTTTGACAATCCCACCAGATATCTGAAGATAAACCACTACATTCTGGGCTAAAAAAAGATATTCAAAGTGTATTTGGTGAGACACAAACAGGTATTTCAAAGTATAGTTTAGTTAGTTTCTACATGTCCGTTGTTGGCGCTGAGAAACGCCCACGGAAAGAATGGCCACCAGGGCAAAGCAATGGTTTTGACTCCATCAGCGCTAACCCCGCCCCCTGACTTTGATGGATGAGACTGAAAGATGAAATAAACTCATGAACACAGCCACAGGTCCAGGAGTGCTGAAGTGAATTAAATAAATACATTGTTAAATAATTAATTAAATTTGTCATTAATTCATTCATTTTGTCACTCCTGGTCCTCCACAGAGAGAAAGCACTTAAAGCAGGGGTCCCCAACTCCAGGCCTCGAGGGCCGGTGTCCTGCAGTTGTTAGATGTGTCCGTGATCCAACACAGCTGATTCAAATGGCTAAATTACCTCCTCAACATGTCTTGCAGTTCTTGGTAATGAACTAATTATTTGATTCAGGTGTGTAGACCCAGGGTGAGATCTAAAACCTGCAGGACACCGGCCCTCGAGGCCTGGAGTTGGGGACCCCTGACTTAAAGCATAGAAGAGAGTGCTTGTGTCAATGGGTGAATGCAGCATGTTGTATAAAGCACTTTGAGTGTTTCAGGAGTGTATGAAAGCGCTTTCTTAAAATCAGTCTATTATCATTTAGTAGTAGGTGAGTGTGACTGATGTGTAGTAACAGCTCCTTTACTGAGCATCTGCATTTATGACAAAGGCTAACAAAGTGGAATGATTAACGGTTACTGTCAAACGAGGTGTGTCCCAGTTCAGGGGCTGCATTCTTCGCGGTCTATGTAGGCCGGGTCCTGAAGACTGGAAGGTCGAGGCTGTTAAAAGGGACGGTCTTACCTTTGTTGCGCTGCTCATGTTGCCTAGCAACCACGATACTAGCCGCCAGAAACGTTTATATGACACTGTTTGACAGAAATGAAGGCGATTTTTTTGCTTTTTACTTACATTTTGTTTTTTAGTTTATTAAGTATCTGAGGCTGAGAGTGCGGGACTGTGAAAACATGATTGTTGGGCTTCATTTCTGTATTCAGTAACAGTAATTTTAAAATTAGCTAGTAAATAAGTTATTTAATTTATATAAATAATTATTATTATTTTAGCACTTAACACTTATTTTAACACTTATTAATTAGTATTAATAAAACAGTAATTATTAATAAATGAAATGTATCTTATTAAAAATTTGCAGTAGTGAACTTGAAGTGTTTCAAATAATGAGCTTCAACAAAGATTCAAGTTGCACTTATTTATATTTCCTATCACTTTTACTCTTCATCTCCAAGACAACTATCTCTTACAGTGTGTGTACATATAGATATATATATATATATATATGTATATATATATATATATATATATATATATATATATATATTTATACATACTATCACTAGCAATGATAAACGTACATGCAGTATATGTATATGTCAGCTTCCAAGATGGCGCGGCCACGTCCAGACGCCTTCCTGACTGCTCTGCTCCGACTATCCACTTTTCTTGTTTTTTACTTATTTTTTCCACTGGTTTACATTCCAAAATCCTCTAGTCTTACAGTCTACGACGGCAGATCACTTGTAAACATCGGTGACAATGTTGCACATCTAATCTTAGACACTTTTAAACCCGACCCATCCTGGCCGCCAGAGAATCTACGCGGCGTGGAGAACAACAAAGGACGGGCCGCTCATCCGTGGGGTAGAACAAAGAAGCGCCGGAGGAAACGCGCTGGCATTAGGAACAGACTGAGACAGCAGGCTCATCGCGCACCACTGCCCCGTATCCTACTGGCCAACGTACAATCACTGGAGAACAAGCTCGATGACCTAAGAGCAAGAGTCACCTTCCAACGTGACATGAGGGACTGCAACATTCTGTGCTTCACGGAGACATGGCTGACCCCCACCGTGCCGGACCAGGCCGTAACTCCGTCAGATTCATTCTTTGTGCTCCGCGCGGACAGAACGGCAGAGTCGAACAAAACCAAAGGTGGAGGAGTGTGTTTCATGGTAAACAGAAAGTGGTGTGATGCCAGGAACATTTCTACTCTTTCCAGCAGCTGCTCGCCACATCTGGAATTCCTGAGCATTAAGTGCCGCCCTTTCTATCTGCCCCGTGAGTTCACCTAGGTCATCGCCACGGCGGTCTACATCCCACCCCAAGCGGACACAGGTATGGCTTTGTCCGAACTACATGATGTGCTGAGTTCGCTTCAAAACAAGGATCCGGGCGCAGCCCTCATTGTAGCAGGAGACTTTAATAAAGCGAACCTCGGACAAGTCATGCCAAACTTTTACCAGCATGTCTCGTGTCCGACGAGGGGGGACCGAATTTTGGATCACTGCTACATGCCATACAAGCAGGGCTACAAAGCTGTCTCACACCCGGCTTTTGGGAAGTCTGACCACAACGCCATCTTCCTCATTCCCCAGTATAAACAAAACATACGGAGGGAAGAAGTAACCACGAGGGAGGTGAAACGGTGGTCTGCCCAATCAGAAGCTACGCTAAGGGACGCACTCGACGATGTCGACTGGGACATGTTCAGAGCATGCGCAGTCGACATCAACGAGTTTACGGAAGTAGCAGTATGCTTCGTCAATATGCTAGCGGAGGAGATTGTCCCCACTGCGAGAGTCACCACATTCCCAAACCAGAAACATTGGATGGACAGATCGATCCGCGCTGCAGTAAACGCCAGGACCACCACCTACAACGCGGGTCTCGCCACTGGCGATATGAGCACCTACAAAGCGGCCTCATACGGCGTGCGGTGCGTGGTGAGAGATGCCAAACGCCGGTACCGGGAGCGTGTGGAGTCCCGCTTCCACCAGGGCGACACACGGAGTATGTGGCACAGACTACGCACCATTACGGACTACAAACCCAGGGACACTGCGCCGATCAACGCCGACTCTGCATTCACCAATGAGCTGAACCAGTTCTACACCCGTTTCGAGGTTAACCAGGCGGCTAATGCTAACTACCAGCTGACTACCGAGGACAGTGACATCATCAGCGAGAGACCGGTGACCAGCTTCACGGAGCATGACGTCCGAGCAACACTGAGGAGAGTGAATACAAGGAAAGCGGAGGGGCCAGACGGCATCACCGGCCGTCTGCTGCGCTGCTGTGCTGACCAGCTAGCAGGTGTGTTCACTTCCATCTTCAACAAATCCCTGGCGAAGTCTGTGGTCCCCACATGCTTCAAAAGATCCACCATCATCCCGGTGCCCAAGAACAGCAAACCTTCATCCCTGAACGATTACCGGCCAGTTGCACTGACCTCGGTAGTAATGAAGGTGTTTGAGAGGCTGCTGAAAAACATCATCTCCTCCTCCATCCCAGACACCACAGATCCACTCCAGTTCGCCTACTGACCCAACAGATCCACTGAGGACGCCATCGCCCACGTCCTGCACACCACCCTCAGCCACGTGGACAAGAAACAGGGTAACTATGTGAGAATGCTGTTTGTTGATTACAGTTCAGCGTTTAACACAATAGTGCCCAGCAGACTGTTCACAAAGCTGAGGGATCTGGGACTCAACAGCCGTCTGTCTGCGTGGGTGTTGGACTTCCTCACTGGCAGAACTCAGGTGGTGAGGGTGGGTAGATGCGTCTCTAACAGCATCACCATCAACACAGGAGCACCACAGGGGTGTGTCCTCTCGCCACTGCTCTACTCCCTCTACACTTCAGACTGTGTGGCCACCCACAGCTCCAATACCATTGTGAAGTTTGCTGACGACACAGTGGTGTTGGGTGCCATCTCCAACAACGATGAGGCGGCCTACATGGACAAAGTGAAGAATCTGGCATCATGGTGCCAGGACAACCACCTCTCACATCATCTATAATTGACTGAGACTGTCCTCCAGACACTCAATTCCTTTAACTTTCAATTCAATTCAATTCAATTTTATTTATATAGCGCCAAATCACAACAAAAGTCGCCTCAAGGCGCTTTATATTGTACAGTAGATAGCACAATAATAAATACAGAGAAAAACCCAACAATCATATGACCCCCTATGAGCAAGCACTTTGGCGACAGTGGGAAGGAAAAACTCCCTTTAAATATGTTTATATTGTCCATTCTGTAAAATAGTCAGATGTCTAGTCATATTAATGTACAGAATTCACCTGCTTGCTGCTACTACTGCACATTCACCCAATGTATATACTATATAGGTATATATATAAACACCCAGCACGCCCCTACGGGCGGTTTATCCTTCAAGCTCGGGTCCTCTACCAGAGGCCTGGGAGCTTGAGGGTCCTGCGCAGTATCTTAGCTGTTCCCAGGACTGCGCTCTTCTAGACAGAGATCTCCGATGTTGTTCCCGGGATCTGCTGGAGCCACTCGCCTAGCTTGGGAGTCACCGCACCTAGTGCTCCGATTACCACGGGGACCACCGTTACCTTCACCCTCCACATCCTCTCGAGCTCTTCTCTGAGCTCTTGGTATTTCTCCAGCTTCTCGTGTTCCTTCTTCCTGATATTGCTGTCATTCGGAACCGCTACATCGATCACTACGGCCGTCTTCTTCTGTTTGTCTACCACCGCTATGTCCGGTTGGTTAGCCACCACCATTTTGTCCGTCTGCATCTGGAAGTCCCACAGGATCTTAGCTCGGTCATTCTCCATCACCCTTGGGGGCATCTCCCATTTTGACCTCGGGACTTCCAGGTTTTTTTTTGGTTTTTTTGTTTTTTTTTCTGGAAAATATATATATATATATATATATATATATATATATATATATATATATATATATATATATATATATATACACACCTCAGGCAGCAGAAACCCAAGAAAGAGGAGGAAGGCGAGGAACCATCATGGAAGGACAGGCCCCTGCACGGTATGTACCACCGGCAGATAGAAGAGGTGGCTGATATCCAGAAATTCAATTTCAATTCAATTCAATTCAATTTTATTTATATAGCGCCAAATCACAACAAAAGTCGCCTCAAGGCGCTTTATATTGTACAGTAGATAGCACAATAATAAATACAGAGAAAAACCCAACAATCATATGACCCCCTATGAGCAAGCACTTTGGCGACAGTGGGAAGGAAAAACTCCCTTTTAACAGGAAGAAACCTCCGGCAGAACCAGGCTCAGGGAGGGGCGGCCATCTGCTGCGACCGGTTGGGGTGAAAGAAGGAAAACAGGATGAAAGACATGCTGTGGAAGAGAGACAGAGATTAATAACAGATATGATTCGATGCAGAGAGGTCTATTAGCACATAGTGAGTGAGAAAGGTGACTGGAAGGGAAAAACTCAATGCATCATGGGAATCCCCGGCAGCCTACGTCTATTGCAGCATAACTAAGGGAGGATTCAGGGTCACCTGGTCCAGCCCTAACTATATGCTTTAGCAAAAAGGAAAGTTTTAAGCCTAATCTTGAAAGTAGAGATAGTGTCTGTCTCCTGAATCCAAACTGGAAGCTGGTTCCACAGAAGAGGGGCCTGAAAACTGAAGGCTCTGCCTCCCATTCTACTTTTAAATACTCTAGGAACAACAAGTAAGCCTGCAGTGCGAGAGCGAAGTGCTCTAATAGGGTGATATGGTACTACAAGGTCATTAAGATAAGATGGGGCCTGATTATTTAAGACCTTGTATGTGAGGAGCAGGATTTTGAATTCAATTCTGGATTTAACAGGAAGCCAATGAAGGGAAGCCAAAACAGGAGAAATATGCTCTCTCTTTCTAGTCCCTGTCAGTACTCTTGCTGCAGCATTTTGGATTAGCTGAAGGCTTCTCAGCGAGTTTTTAGGACTTCCTGATAATAGTGAATTACAGTAGTCCAGCCTGGAAGTAATAAATGCATGAACTAGTTTTTCAGCATCACTCTGAGACAGGATATTTCTAATTTTAGAGATGTTGCGCAAATGGAAGAAAGCAGTCTTACATATTTGTTTAATATGTGCGTTGAAGGACATGTCCTGGTCAAAAATGACTCCAAGGTTTCTCACAGTGTTACTGGAGGCCAAGGTAATGCCATCCAGAGTAAGAATCTGCTTAGATACCATATTTCTAAGATTTTCAGGGCCGAGTACAATAACCTCAGTTTTATCTGAATTAAGAAGCAGAAAGTTAGCGGCCATCCAGGTCTTTATGTCTTTAAGACATTCCTGCAGTTTAACTAATTGGTGTGTGTTACCTGGCTTCATGGATAGATAGAGCTGCGTGTCATCTGCATAGCAGTGAAAATTTATGCTATGTCTTCTAATGATGTTGCCTAAGGGAAGCATGTACAATGTAAATAGAATTGGTCCTAGCACTGAACCCTGTGGAACACCATAATTGACCTTAGTGTCTGAAGAGGACTCTCCATTTACATGTACAAACTGGAGTCTATTAGATAGATATGATACAAACCACTGCAGTGCAGTACCTGTAATACCTACAGCATGTTCTAATCGCTCTAATAGGATATTATGGTCAACAGTATCGAACGCAGCACTGAGGTCTAGCAGGACAAGCACAGAGATGAGTCCACTGTCAGAGGCCATAAGAAGATCATTTGTAACCTTCACTAAAGCTGTTTCTGTGCTGTGCTGAGCTCTGAAACCTGACTGAAACTCTTCAAATAAGCCATTCCTCTGCAGATGATCAGTTAGCTGTTTGACAACTACTCTTTCAAGGATTTTTGATATGAAAGGAAGGTTGGAGATTGGCCTATAATTAGCTAAGACAGCTGGGTCTAGAGATGGCTTTTTAAGTAAAGGTTTAACTACAGCCACCTTGAAGGCCTGTGGTACATAGCCGATTATTAGAGATAGGTTGATCATATTTAAGATCGAAGAATTAATTAATGGCAGGACTTCTTTGAGCAGTTTTGTAGGAATGGGGTCTAAAAGACACGTTGATGGTTTGGAGGAATTAATTATTGAAGTTAACTCAGAAAGATCAATTGGAGAAAAAGAGTCTAACTTAGCACCGATGGTACTAAAAGTAGCTGTAGATAATATTACATCTGTGGGATGATTATTGGTAATTTTTTCTCTAATGATAAAAATTTTATTTGTGAAGAAGTTCATGAAGTCATTACTAGTTAACGTTAAAGGGATGGTTGGCTCAGTAGAGCTCTGACTGTTTGTCAGCCTGGCTACAGTGCTGAAGAGAAACCTGGGGTTGTTCTTATTTTCTTCAATCAGTGACGAATAGTAAGATGTTCTGGCTTTGCGGAGGGCTTTCTTATAAAGCAGCAAACTATTTCTCCAGGCTAAATGATGATCCTCTAAATTTGTGACACGCCATTTCCTCTCCAGCTTACGAGTTATCTGCTTTAGGCTACGTGTTTGAGAATTATACCACGGAGTCAGGTACTTCGGATTTGAGGCCTTAGTTTTCACAGGAGCTACAGTATCCAGAGTCGTACGTAGTGAGGAGGTAAAATTATTAACAAGATAATCGACCTCTGTTGGAGTAGCGTTCAGATAGCTGCTCTGCTCTATGTTGGTACAGGGCATTGAAGATGATAACAGTGGGTGGATTATATTCTTAAACTTAGTTACAGCACTTTCAGAAAGACATCTACTTTGATAAAGTCTACTCTCCACTGCTGTGTAATCAATTATTGTAAATGTAAATGTTATCAGGAAATGATCAGACAGCAGAGGGTTTTCAGGAAACACTGTTAAATATTCAGTTTCTATGCCATATGTTAAAACAAGATCTAGAGTGTGATTAAAGTGGTGGGTGGGTTCTTTTACATTTTGAGAGAAGCCAATTGAGTCTAATAACAGATTAAATGCGATGTTGAGGCTGTCATTTTTAGCATCTACATGGATGTTAAAATCACCCACAATAATTATTTTATCTGAGCTGAGCACTAAATCAGATAAAAAGTCTGAGAAATCAGAGAGAAACTCTGTGTAAGGCCCAGGTGGACGATAGATGATAACAAGTAAGACTGGTTTCTGAGTTTTACAGCTGGGGTGGACGAGGCTAAGCATCAGGCTTTCAAATGAATTAAAAGTCTGTCTTGGTCTTTCGTTAATTAATAGGCTGGTGTGAAAAATTGCTGCCACACCGCCCCTCGGCCTGTGCTTCGGGATTTCTGGTAGTTAGAATGACTCGGGGGTGTTGATTCATTTAAACTAACATACTCATCCTGCTGCAACCAGGTTTCTGTAAGGCAGAGTAAATCGATTTGTTGATCAATTATTAAGTCATGTACTAACAGAGACTTGGAGGAGAGAGACCTAATATTTAATAATCCACATTTCACTGTTTTACTCTTTGGTTCAGATGTGGATACTGTATTGTTCTTTCTTTGTGATTTTTATGTTTAAGTTGTTTATTGCTGGTTTTTAGTTTGTTTTTTGTCTTTTTGGGAGCTGACACAGTCTCAATGGAGATGGGTTTTTGGGGGGGTAGCAGGAGGAGAGAAGCTGCAGAGAGGCGTGTAAGACTGCAACTCTGCTTCCTGGTCCCAACTCTGGATAGTCATATTTTGGGGGGTTTAATGAATTTGTCCATATTTCTAGAAATGAGAGCTGCTCCATCCAAAGTGGGATGGATGCCGTCTCTCCTAACAAGACCAGGTTTCCTCCAGAAGGTTTGCCAATTATCTATGAAGCCCACATCGTTTCTGGGACACCACTCAGACAGCCAGCAATTTAAGGAGAACATGAATGAAGGCAGCACAAGAGCAATAACGAAACAGAAACCTAAACTGGGAACAAACTATGAAAGCTAACTATGACTGTGACTATGGCGAGGAAAATCCTACCAGTGGCTGGACAAAGCTGGACTGAAAGACAACACAGAGGCACTAATCATGGCAGCACAAGAACAAGCTCTGAGTACAAGATCCATAGAGGCTGGGGTCTATCACACCAGGCAAGACCCCAGGTGCAGGCTGTGTAAAGATGCCCCAGAGACAATCCAGCACATAACAGCAGGGTGCAAGATGCTAGCAGGCAAGACATACATGGAACGCCATAACCAAGTGGCCGGCATAGTGTACAGGAACATCTGTGCCGAGTATAACCTGGAAGTCCCGAGGTCAAAATGGGAGACGCCCCCAAGGGTGGTGGAGAATGACCGAGCTAAGATCCTGTGGGACTTCCAGATGCAGACGGACAAAATGGTGGTGGCTAACCAACCGGACATAGTGGTGGTAGACAAACAGAAGAAGACGGCCGTAGTGATCGATGTAGCAGTTCCGAATGACAGCAATATCAGGAAGAAAGAACACGAGAAGCTGGAGAAATACCAAGGACTCAGAGAAGAGCTCGAGAGGATGTGGAGGGTGAAGATAACGGTGGTCCCCGTGGTAATCGGAGCACTAGGTGCGGTGACTCCCAAGCTAGGCGAGTGGCTCCAGCGGATCCCGGGAACAACATCGGAGATCTCTGTCTAGAAGAGCGCAGTCCTGGGAACAGCTAAGATACTGTGCAGGACCCTCAAGCTCCCAGGCCTCTGGTAGAGGACCCGAGCTTGAAGGATAAACCGCCCGCAGGGGCGTGCTGGGTGTTCTTATATATATATATATATATATATATACATATATACATATATATACACATATATATATATATATATATGTATAATGTTATTCCTCTATCCCCCCCCCCTTTTTTTTGCACATGTCGAGGAGCGTGTCAGGATACATTTCACTGTGTGTTATACTTGTATATAACTATGCATGTGACAAATAAAGAACCTTGAACCTTATATATTCCGTTACTGGGTGAGAATATCATGCCATATCATAACTGCTTTAAGTCTAATAGAACAGATGAAAAATGAGCCATGAACAGACTGACTTCTACTAAATGGGTCAAACTGGGCAGAAATTATATGAACACATCGTATTTTATAAGAATATTAACACTATAGATCAACTTACCTTAAAATATATAAAGCACATAAACATCAACAGGGAGTGCAGAATTATTAGGCAAGTTGTATTTTTGAGGAATAATTTTATTATTGAACAACAACCATGTTCTCAATGAACCCAAAAAACTCATTAATATGAAAGCTGAATGTTTTTGGAAGTAGTTTTTAGTTTGTTTTTAGTTTTAGCTATTTTAGGGGGATATCTGTGTGTGCAGGTGACTATTACTGTGCATAATTATTAGGCAACTTAACAAAAAACAAATATATACCCATTTCAATTATTTATTTTTACCAGTGAAACCAATATAACATCTCCACATTCACAAATATACATTTCTGACATTCAAAAACAAAACAAAAACAAATCAGCGACCAATATAGCCACCTTTCTTTGCAAGGACACTCAAAAGCCTGCCATCCATGGATTCTGTCAGTGTTTTGATCTGTTCACCATCAACATTGCGTGCAGCAGCAACCACAGCCTCCCAGACACTGTTCAGAGAGGTGTACTGTTTTCCCTCCTTGTAAATCTCACATTTGATGATGGACCACAGGTTCTCAATGGGGTTCAGATCAGGTGAACAAGGAGGCCATGTCATTAGTTTTTCTTCTTTTAAACCCTTTCTTGCCAGCCACGCTGTGGAGTACTTGGACGCGTGTGATGGAGCATTGTCCTGCATGAAAATCATGTTTTTCTTGAAGGATGCAGACTTCTTCCTGTACCACTGCTTGAAGAAGGTGTCTTCCAGAAACTGGCAGTAGGACTGGGAGTTGAGCTTGACTCCATCCTCAACCCGAAAAGGCCCCACAAGCTCATCTTTGATGATACCAGCCCAAACCAGTACTCCACCTCCACCTTGCTGGCGTCTGAGTGGGACTGGAGCTCTCTGCCCTTTACCAATCCAGCCACGGGCCCATCCATCTGGCCCATCAAGACTCACTCTCATTTCATCAGTCCATAAAACCTTAGAAAAATCAGTCTTGAGATATTTCTTGGCCCAGTCTTGACGTTTCAGCTTGTGTGTCTTGTTCAGTGGTGGTCGTCTTTCAGCCTTTCTTACCTTGGCCATGTCTCTGAGTATTGCACACCTTGTGCTTTTGGGCACTCCAGTGATGTTGCAGCTCTGAAATATGGCCAAACTGGTGGCAAGTGGCATCTTGGCAGCTGCACGCTTGACTTTTCTCAGTTCATGGGCAGTTATTTTGCGCCTTGGTTTTTCCACACGCTTCTTGCGACCCTGTTGACTATTTTGAATGAAACGCTTGATTGTTCGATGATCACGCTTCAGAAGCTTTGCAATTTTAAGACTGCTGCATCCCTCTGCAAGATATCTCACTATTTTTGACTTTTCTGAGCCTGTCAAGTCCTTCTTTTGACCCATTTTGCCAAAGGAAAGGAAGTTGCCTAATAATTATGCACACCTGATATAGGGTGTTGATGTCATTAGACCACACCCCTTCTCATTACAGAGATGCACATCACCTAATATGCTTAATTGGTAGTAGGCTTTCGAGCCTATACAGCTTGGAGTAAGACAACATGCATGAAGAGGATGATGTGGACAAAATACTCATTTGCCTAATAATTCTGCACTCCCTGTAAAACAATAATATGCAACAAACACAGCAGTACTATTAATGCAAAATACTGCATGTTTCATATAACTGAATAAAAGAAACACTGACATTCACTTTCAGGTACACTCTGGTGCTGATACTTACATGCATTAAGCTTCTCATCAGCTCTCCCCTAGAGACTGCCCTGACTCTGGACACATGGACATCAAACGTGTTATAAGCTGCGGGGTTCAAACAGTTTAACCTTTAAATACATGTTCATACTTTTATTTAACATTTAGAGAAAGAAAGAGAACAGTGCAGACAGACAGGTGACGGGCTCAGGTTTATACACAGCACAAGATAAGATAAGATAAGATAAGATAAGATAAGATGGCCTTTATTAGTCCCACAGGTGGGAAATTTGTTTTGTTACAGCAAAAGTGCAAAGTTATGTAGCAGAAATTAGAAAACACTGGAATGCAATAAAATACAATAAAATAAAATAAAATACTATATACAATAGAATAAAATAGAATAGAATAATATATACAATAGAATAAAATAGAAATACAAATACTATATACAACTGAGTAGGAAAATACAAAAACACAACTTCGTCAGAAGAAGAATTGCACGTATAGCAGTCTTATTGCACATGTGTGGGTTTGTGTGTTTGATCAGCTGCAAAAGTCTTTATTGTAGAGTCTGACAGCAGTGGGGAGGAAAGACCTGCGAAATCTCTCCGTCCCACACCGTGGGTGCCGCAGTCTCCCACTGAAGGAGCTGCTCAGTGCCTTCACAGTCTCATGCATGGGGTGGGAGATGTTGTCCAACAGGGATGACAGCTTAGCCACCATTCTCCTGTCACTCACCACCTCCACTGGGTCCAGAGGGCATCCTAGAACAGAGCTGGCCCTTCGGATCAGCCTGTTCAGTCTCTTCCTGTCCCCAGCAGAGATGCTGCCCCCCCAGCAGACCACACCATAGAAGATGGCTGAGGCCACCACAGAGTCATAGAAGGTCTTCAGGAGTGGGCCCTCCACTCCAAACGACCTGAGTCTCCGAAGCAGGTACAGCCTGCTCTGCTGTACCTGCGAGTACCTGCGAGAAGGAGTATTTACTGTTTGTGTTATTGGGAGTACTAAATAAGCTGCGATCCCAGTCGGTACAGTGGCCACATGTTTGACTCCTATGAATAAACCACCGTTCAGCAACTTAACGAGTGAAGTCCGTTTGGTCCGACACTGTAAGTATTGACATCACTAATGTCACATAACTTTGCCGACATTTAACCAAAAGTAATGTTTTCATGTTCTTCCTTATTGTAACGTTTGTATCGCTACATAAATAAGTGATATGAAACTCAGTCCTTGCTTTAAAACTTTACTCTTCGGCCGCCTCGCTTAAGACCTCCGCCGCGAGAAAATTATCCACCGCTACCGCCGCGCTATGAATCCTGGGATAGTCACGAAGGGTTTACGCGACCCCTTCTTCAAATCCGGGAAAGGGAGGACGCATTTGGAGGATCCTCGCTGTGACGTAATCAACCTTCACATGCGGCCTCCGAAGGATGCAGCCCCTGAGCATTACCCACAATCCCTTGCTAATCCTAGTGGGTGCAGGGCGACATTTGACACTGGGTGGCGCTATTGTGCCAGGATGTAACATATACCCTTTAAACTCTATTACGTGAGCATGTGTGTATTTTGCGCATTAGCGGACCTGGACAGATAACTGAGTGCTTCTGCTATCCAGTTAAGCCTGCTGGCAGACCCCTGAGTCACGTGACTTTTCATTGACGGGGCACGTGCGCCGGAGCTTCAGCTTCAAACGGACCATCACGAGCAGGAAGCGGCTCCCATGGCCTCTCCACTCAAAGTGTGCATAGTCGGGTCTGGAAACTGGTAAGCTCTTATGATGATGATGCTGACGTTGTTGCCAGACGAGCTGTGGTGCTGCAACCAGATTGTTGCATCTGTCAGTGTGTGGAGTGTTCGCGGTGTAGTTAATCCCTACGTGGGTTTGTCAGCGTCCTCCTGGAGTCAGCTGCGAGGAGCTGGAACACACTAAAGCGTAAACACCAGCGCTTTCCTGGCTGCGTTCCTGGTTAATTGCTTTTCAAATTAACTGGTGATGTTAATTTATACGTTGCGTGTTTCAGATGACGCATCCGCAAATTTGCCTTTTTCCAACAGCTATCTCCTCTGTCTGCCTGCATCATGCGGTTTCACATATGATACAGGGCTCGCTGAAAACAAAAGTTGCTGTCTGTAGTTAATGGAAATCCATATATGTGTCAATATTATCTTCAAACAGAAATATGCTCAGCAAAAAAATCTTAATTTAAATTTTTTATGTCGCCAAACCATAATAATGTGGTTCGGCGAAATAAATCACAAGCCTGACACCAGCTGAGTGAAGGAATCTCGAGCTTACCTGCATCCGGTTCACTCTTTCACCTGTTCAACAACCGTCGCTAGTTTAAAATATGCGCAGAAGTTAACTGGTGATTGTCACAATTTAAAACGGGAAGCTGCCTGCTCAATAAACTGTGGCAGTATGTTGCAAGCACCCCACAAACAAACAAAGAAATAAAAAAAAAATGTGCCAAATCTTTCATAAGCGCAGAGGGAAGGAGTGATGGACATCAGTCAGGATGGAAACAGACTAAAAGTTTATTTAAGAACCAGGTTTGTTTTATTTGTTTCCTGTAGGGTGTAAGTGTGTGTTGTTTATTTCCGCATGAAACACGCGCCATAATAAGTTCAGGCTTGGAACTGATCTGTGTCGTAAATGGAGCTTCAGTGTCTAGAAGTGTCTCAAAGTTTGATGTGATTAAAGACTGAATAAAACAAAATGTCACAGTCACCAGTTCATAGAAGGCTAAATGCATGTCCATGTCAATATGACTACAGGTAACATTACAAAACAATGTTTTCTTCCAAAACAAACATGTTTAATGAAGCCTGCTGATCGGACTTGTACCCGAGTATTATAGTTCCCAGATTGGTTATGACTCCACTGACAGGCTACACTCACCACGCATGACCAGAGTTTTTCATTTCACTTGGGGATAAAAAATATCAAATACTGAAGGTTTTTTTTAATTGAAATGTAACATGGTAAAAACAGTAAAAGTGGGCTTATTAACTCAGCTATGGCTGTCAGAGAGCCAGCATCTATCAGAGTAGACTGATGTTAGGTCAGATTACAAGTGCTTACACTGGGAAACAAAAGCAGAGTTTTATTTTGTTATTTTATTTTTCCCCATAAATCTTAAAAGGCATTTATTATCCAGTAAAGCAGAATCTGCTATAAAATAAGTGAGCTTGTTACAGCCCATCAGCGTAGTGTTTAGTGAACAATAAGCTTCCCTTTGTCATCTCTGGACTCTATTAGTCCGTGTTTTCACCTGTGTAACACCGGTCCTCCATCAAACTCTGTTTTGTTTACATGAAGCAACAGTAGGATAATGTTCCTGGACAAGAACACCAGCACACCTTCTTAAACGTTCATATACTTAATCAACTCTCTTCCACTCAAAAAATTCACAAGAATGAAGCTAATGAAGTAGTTTAGGATGGTCCAGTTGATTAGCTGACTGAATGATTAATTGATCAATGCCTCGAAACATCTTGAAATATTTGCTGATCTCTGTGTCTTTGTCTTCGTTGCAGGGGCTCTGCCATTGCCAGGATTGTAGGAAATAATGCCAGGACATTGCAGCATATTGCTACCACTGTGAAGATGTGGGTGTTTGAAGAAAATATTAATGGCAGGAAGCTTAGTGACATCATCAACACTGAGCATGAAAATGTTAAGTACCTTCCTGGATACAAACTACCAGAGAATGTGGTAAGAAATACTAGGATGTCTTTATTTTACTGAGCTCACTGAACTCTGCAGAGCGCTAAGGCTGCACTATATTTTCAAAAGTATTCACTCACCCAAGGCATTGAATTCAGATGTTCCAATAATTAACAATAACAATAATTTCATGCTTCCAACTTTATGGGAACAGTTTGGGGATGACCCCTGCCTGTTCCAAAATGACTGTGCACCAGTACACAAAGCAATGTCCATAAAGACATGGTTAAGAGACTTTGGTGTGGAAGAACTTGACTGGGCTGCACAGAGTCCTCACCTCAATCTGACACCTTTGATATAAATTAGAGCAGAGACTGTGAGCCAGGCCATCAGTGTTTGACTTCACAAATGCACTTCTATTAACACTGTGAAACCTTGTGGAAACCCTTCTTAAACCTATGGATTAAGACTGGGATGTCACCCCAGTTCATTTATGTTTGAAGGCAGACGAGTGAATATTTCTGGCAATATGGTGGAAGTCTGTAACACAGTATGGTGGTGAAATCACCCAAACTCACAGGATTATTCCAAGCCTACTCAGTTTTGAATTGAATGCCGCTTCTGTTTTCTCCATAGGTGGCTGTACCAAAGCTCTCTGATGCTGCTATGGGAGCTGACCTGCTGGTGTTTGTGGTCCCTCATCAGTTCATTAGGAAACTCTGTGATGAAATGTTGGGCTGTGTCTCTACCAGAGCTCGAGGAATCACACTCATAAAGGTAATAATGCCCATTTCACCATCTCACTATCTCATACTCCACTGCTGCTTTCCACTTTCCACAGCCTGAAGAGCAGAGGAACAGAGACCTGACACAGGATCTGAGCCCTGTATACAAACTCAGTTGAACATGCCTGGAGTATCTTTGTTACGTGGATTTATTTACCCTAACAGGATCCCTAATGATCAGGATAAGCAGTCACATAAAGCTGTTTGATTGTTTTTGGTTCATATTGCCAGTATGTATGGAGACAGTCAGGAGAGGCACAACATCAAATGTCTCCAGCCATTTATAAAACACAGTGAAGGGCAGCATCATGTCTGAGGATATTTGGCGTACAGACTGGAGTAGCCAGGGATCAGGCGGTGTGCAGTATTCATTTTGTGATCGAAAGATAATAATAATAATACATTTTATTTGAGGGCGCCTTTCAGAAACCCAAGGTCACCTTACAAAAATACAATTAATAAATGGAACAGTAGTCATAATATACATAAAATAAGTTAAAATGACAAAACAGCGTGACAACAGATAAAATCAGCATTAAAGCGAATAAGCCAGTTTAAACAGATGTGTTTTGAGCTGTGACTTAAATACGGAGAGGGAGTCAATATTTCTTAGTGCAGGAGGAAGAGAGTTCCAGAGCCGGGGAGCAGAGCGACTGAAAGCTCTGTTCCCCATAGTAATAAGGTGTGAGGACGGAACAGTAAGTTGAATAGCAGATGATGATCTGAGAGAGCGGGAAACAGTGGTGATATGGAGCAGGTCACACAAATATGAAGGAGCAGATTTATGGATACACTTGTATGTAAGAAGTAAGATTTTAAAATTTATCCTGGCTTCTATGGGCAACCAGTGAAGCTGCTGAAGAACTGGGGTAATATGAGCACTTAACGGAGTACGGGTTATGACCCGAGCTGCAGAATTTTGAAGAAGTTGGAGTTTATGGAGGGACCGTTTAGGGAGACCAAATAGGAGGGAATTACAGTAATCAATACGGGATGTAATAAGACTATGGACAAGGATGGCAGCAGCATGGGGGGTAAGGAAGGGACGGAGTCGGTTAATATTACGTAAATGGAAGTAAGCAGACCGGGTTATGTAATTAATGTGAGACTGGAATGAAAGAGTATTATCAAGTATGACACCCAGACTCTTAACCTGAGGGGAGGGAAGGGTGGGAGAGTTTTCAATGTTAATGGAGAAACTGTGGGATTTGGTTAAGATAGATGGTGTACCAACAAGTAAAACTTCAGTTTTATTACTGTTAAGTTTGAGGAAATTGGAGGAGAACCAGGATCTAATCTCAATAAGACAGTCTGAAAGGGAGGTAGGTGGGAGGGATGAATTGGGTTTAGAAGAAAGGTAGAGCTGGGTGTCATCGGCATAACAGTGAAAATTTATATTATATTTTCGGAATATATAACCAAGAGGGAGCATATAGATAATGAATAGAAGAGGCCCTAATACTGAACCCTGGGGCACACCAGCAGAAACAGGAAAGAGAGTAGAAGAATGGGATTTAAATTGGATAAACTGAGTGCGGTCTGAGAGATAGGAGGTAAACCAGGCAAGGGGGGTGTGACTAATACCAATGGAAGCTAACCGGTTCAGGAGAATATTGTGAGAAATGGTATCAAACGCCGCACTAAGATCAAGAAGGATGAGAATGGATAGGAGACCAGAATCAGCTGCCATCAGAAGGTCATTGGTAATTTTTAACAGAGCAGTTTCTGTGCTATGATTGGGGCGGAAACCAGATTGAAATTGCTCATAGAGATTATGGTCATTGAGATGTGAATGAAGCTGGGCGGCGACAACTTTCTCAAGGATTTTTGAAATGAAGGGGAGATTTGATATAGGGCGAAGATTATCAAAGTTATTGGGGTCTGCACCAGGCTTTTTGAGAATTGGGATAACAGAAGCCTTTTTCAGTGCTTCAGGAACAATTCCAGTGTTCAGGGAGGAATGAATAATATTGGTTATAAGAGGTGCTAACGAGGGAAGACAGGCTTTAACTAACACAGTAGGGAGAGGGTCAAGTTGACAGGTGGATGACTTAGATTTTTTAATGAGATTAGATACGTCAGTTATGGAGGGAAGAGTAAAGCTTGAGAATAACTGACAGGAAGACAATGGACGAACCAGGAAATCTACTTCAGAGTCAGGAGCTCCTAAAGAGTTAAGTTGACGGTGAATGTCTGAGATTTTACAAGTGAAAAAAGAGATAAGAGAGTTGCAAAAATCAACAGAATACATGTGGGAGGGGAATGTGTCTGGAGGTTTTGTAATTTTACTGAACAATGAATAGAGGGACCTGGAGTTACCTTCATTAGAACTAATTAAACCAGAGTAGTAAGCAGATTTGGCTGAGGCAATGCAGTCCTTATAAAACAAAACATGATCATTGTGCATTTCTTTATGTACAGTAAGTCCGGTTTTCTTGAATAGACGTTCGAGTTGGCGTCCTTTAGCTTTAAGGTGACGCAGGTCGGAGGTGATCCATGGAGCTGAACGGGAAAATGACACAGTTCGATGTTTAAGGGGAGCAAATATGTTGAGAAGGTTATGAAGGTTGACATTATAATGACAAACGAGTTCATGTGGGGTTGAGGAGCAGTGGATAGATGGAAAATCATGGACGGCAGATGAAAAAACAGCTGGGTTGATATTACTAATTTTCCTAAAAGTGATATTACGAGAGATACAGGTTTTGGAAGCGGTTATGTTTGCATCAAAAGAAATAAACATATGATCAGACTGAGGAAAC